>NC_142740.1:22260199-22312699 GCF_051943395.1 Hippocampus bargibanti | reverse complement strand
CCCTTAACCGGTTGCCAGCAAATCGTAGGGAACACAGAAACGAACACCCATCCAAGCTCACACTTAGACCTCGGGACAATTTAGTGTTCAATCAGACTGTCATGCATTTTTTTGGAATGTACGGGGAAACCAGACTGCCCAGAGAAACCCCTGACTGGCCCGGGAGTGCATGCAAACTCCACACAGGCCTGCCACAACTAGAACCGAATCGTCTACATCTGAATTCAAAAATGACTATTCACATATGGTTATGGTGGCCAGAGAAATGATTGCTTCTAGTCGATGCATATTTTAAACAAGGATTACAACAGCCTTTTAGATTCCTTGGTTTTCTCAAATGAAAAATATCATTTGACAACTGTCCTAATAATTACTGTATTTACCACTCTCCCTGTTAGCCTCATGCATTAAGTGTCAAATCACTGCATAAAAGTGGGCCATTTCTCAACTTAAAAAAAGCATGATATTAACTGGAGGGAATATTTTTCTCCTTTTCTGTCAAGGCTTAAAAAGACCTTTTAAAATAAATCACGCCTTTATCATCTTATGCCTCTAATTTGATCTTGAATGATTGTTTCTAAACTTGTCATGCTATAAGTAAAAGAGATGAAGTGTCAGAAAAAAAAGTGTTTAGGCAAAAAGTGAAAAGAATAAGATCACTCATGAAATATGACACCTAGTTAGTGAGGTGTTCCACACATATCCAAACAGAAGGAGGCCCTTTTGAAGACTGATGTAGAAAGAGGAAAGTCTTTTGCTTGAGCACAGACAGATGTGGTTTGATATTACAAAAAATATATATATAATCCCTAAATAGTAAACAGCAAGTAAAATTATCTTAAAACATATTTTCAGAAAATCATTAATTAAGCCTCTTTGCTGGAAACATTAATTGGAGAAAACAGAAGCATTTAGATGATGTTTTGCTTTTAGTGAATTAGGTACTGTATTTGTTAATATTTGCCTCTCACCTTATTTATAAGTGCACTCTATGCGGAATTGCTTCAACAAAACAGTGCGATTTGATTCAAATGCTGACTTTGACTTAATCACTCCAAAATATTATTATCATTCTTTTTGAGCCACCCAAAAGTGGACTTGCTGGTCTGTTTCGGATTATTGTCCTGCTGCATGATCCAAGACCGCTTGAGTTTGAGGCTGCAAAATGATGGTGGGATGTTGTCCATCATGATTTTCGATAGACAGCAGAATATATTCTCGTGTAGCAGTTGAGGAATGAGAACACACGGTCGATTGGAGTATGTCTTTATTCCAACTGCTAACAAGTAGAAAGAGAGACAAAACGGAAACTGCAGTGAAATATATGTGATATAAACCCGCCCCCTCCCGTACACCTGCTGGGTGAGATGTCTGGTCCTAGTGCCCGCCACACAGCCCCCCCAGAACACCCAGAAGGACAGTCAAGGCGAAAATCTTGCAGGGGGCTTGACCAGCCTGCCACAACGACTATGCAGTCCGTCGTTCGGTGGTGAAGGTGAAATTGCTCGGGCAGGTGATCCGGGTGAGAACTGAGTGGGGGAACGACACTCAACCCTGGCATGCCGCGAAGAGGCTGGAGGTTTTGGAGGGCGTCCGCGACGTGGGACCTGAGCCGTCGAAACGTCCTCGCCTGCAATTATGTGAGCCGGCTTGAGTCTGTCTCTTGAAATGCCCTCCCTTCTCCCACCCATAGCGAGCACAAAACTCTTTTCCCCGTGTACGAGCACTCTAAACTGGCCATCATACGGCGGCCGCAGGGGAGAGCGGTGGGCATCATGACGCACGAAGACGAAACGGGCTGACCCAAGAGCAGACGGAACGAATATTTGGGGACGCCGTGGTGAAATGGTGCTGGAGCCAGGGGCTCCCCTGGCAAAAGGGGGAAAGAAGGTGCACCCGAAGCTTCAGGCAGAAATTCACCAGGGATGCGGAGTGGCTGACCGAGTACTAACTCTGCCAGAGCGGCGTTAAGGTCTTCTTTAGGAGCTGAACGTAACCCGAGCAGGACCCACGGAAGCCGGTCAACCCAGTTACCGTCCGATAGTGCGGCCCGTAGCGCGGCTTTAAGTGACCGGTGGAAACTTTCACACATCCCGTTAGCCTGTACCCACAGGCTAACGGGACCACCATAGTGCGGTGTACCTGCACACCCAAGGACTGCGCCATGGCCGACCAGAGCTCGGACACAAACTGGGGGCCTCTGTCCGAAGTGATATCGGACGACGTGCCGAAACGTGCGACCCAGGATGACAGAAATGCGTGGGCAATGTCTGTCGAGGTTGTGGAGGACAGGGGGACAGCTTCCGGCCATCTAGTGGTCCGATCGACCATAGTGAGGAGATGTGTGCAACCCTGCGAAGGAGGGAGGGGCCCGACCAGGTCCACATGGACGTGGTTAAATCTCCTGGCCAGAATCGGAAAAGTTTCTAGGTTCGCCCGGGTGTGCCTGTGGACTTTGGCGCGCTGACATGCCACGCATGCAGCTGCCCACTTCCTGACGTCCTTTCTTAACCCAGGCCAGACAAACTTGACCCCAAGTAGTTTGAATGACGCCCGGACGCCAGGGTGTGAAAGGGAATGAATTGAATCAAAAATTCGCCGACGCCACTCCTGCGGAACCACGGGACGAGTGCGACCCGTAGACACATCGCAGAGGAGAGCGGGACCCCCTTCACACACTGCCACCTCCTCCAGTTTCAGGGCCGTGCCTGCTGCCTTGAGTTCGTGGATGTCCGGATCCTCAGATTGGGCCGTAGCCATCTCTGAAAAATCCACCCTGAGCTGGACTGGACAAACGATCGTACGTGAGAGGCAATCGGCCACAGGGTTACATTTGCCGGCCACATGCCGAATGTCTGTTGTGAATTCGGAAATAGCCGCGAGATGCCGTTGCTGTCGGGCCGACCACGGTTCGGTCACCTTGGACATGGCGAATGTAAGGGGTTTATGATCTACGTAGGCGGTGAACCGGCGCCCCTCGAGGAGGAAACGAAAATGGCGCGTTGCAAGATAGAGTGCTAACAACTCTCTGTCGAAAACACTATACTTACGTTCGTTATCTTGCAGCTTCCGACTGAAAAATGCAAGGGGCTGCCATTCGTTCTCCGCAAGCTGCTCAACCACCGCCCCTACGGCAACATCAGACGCGTCGGTAGTCAAGGCCACCTGTGCGGTTGAGATCGGGTGGACCAGAAGAGTTGCACCCGCAAGAGCTTCCTTGGCTCGTTCAAAGGACTGCACTCGTTGCGGGGCCCACTCGACGGGTTCATTAGCCTTCTTTTTTCTCAAGGCGCCATACAGGGGTTGTAGGAGGTCGGCTGCGTGAGGAAGAAAACGGTTGTAAAAATTTATCATGCCCAAAAACTCCTGCAAAGCTTTAACTGTGGCTGGGCGGGGGAAATTCACCACAGCCTGCACTTTGGCGGGTAAATGGATGGCACCCTGTGGAGAAATGCGGTGCCCCAAGAAATCGATCTTGGGCAAACCAAATTGGCACTTCACAGGGTTGACGATAAGGCCATGCGCATCAAGACGCTTGAAAACCATCCTTAAGTGCGACAGGTGTTCCTCTGGTGAAGGGCTGGCCACAAGAACGTCGTCGAGGTAGACGAACACAAAATCTAGGCCTCGCAAGACTGAGTCCATCAGTCTCTGAAAGGTCTGTGCCGCCCCCTTCAGGCCAAAAGGCATACGGAGGAATTCAAAGAGGCCAAAAGGGGTTATTACTGCAGTTTTTGGCACATCTTCTGCCCGTACCGGAACCTGGTGATAACCGCGAACGAGATCAACTTTGGAAAAGATCACGGCTCCGGCCAAACGTGCGGAAAAGTCCTGGATGTGCAGAATTGGGTAACGGTCGTGTGTGGTTACATTATTAAGCCGACGAAAATCACCGCACGGCCGCCAAGAACCGTCACTTTTGGGCACCATGTGTAATGGTGAGGCCCACGGGCTGTTGGAACGCCTCACGATGCCCTAACGCTCCATCGTCGCGAACTCCCCTTTCGCCATTGCCAATTTTGCCGCGTCGAGGCGACGAGCGCGGGCAAAAACTGGTGGGCCAACCGTGGGAATGAAATGTTGTACCCCGTGTTTTTTATCGGCATTGGTAAAGGCGGGTGTGGTTAACGACGGATAATCGGTCAGCAGGCGTTCATAAACGTTACCTGACGTTAAATAATTTGCGTGCGTCAACGCTCCAAGCCCTCCAGCCTCACATGGGAAAGTGGCGAAAGAGATGGCGTCGATCAAACGACGGTTAGCAATGTCCACAAGCAGTCCATGAGCGCATAAAAAATCCGCGCCGATTATCGGAACTGTAATCGAGGCCACAATAAAGTCCCACTCGAATTTTCGTTCGTGGAAACACACAGTTACCGACCTGGTGCCAAAGCTGGCGATGGGCGAGCCGTTAGCTGCGCGCAGGGGAGGCCCACATCCACCTGCCGTCTTGTCCGAGGCCGTGGGCGTCAGCAGGCTTACTTGTGCCCCGCTGTCCACCAGAAAACGTCTACCTGACGAGGAGTCTGTGATAAAAAGCAGCTCGCTTTCGTTGCCGGCACCCACGGCCGCTATTGGGTGCCGGCGCTGGCGTTTCCCGGAGCCTCGTAGGTGCAGGGTGGTGTGCAGCGTCGGGCCTTGGTGCCAAACCGCTGGTGGAAAAAACAGAGGGCTTTCTCGTGTCGCTTCCGCGTGACCACTCCGGCTATTAGGGTCGGGTCGATGTTCGCTGCCGCTCCGCCGAGGGGTTCGGCCGTCACGCCTTGCACGGCGAACCTCCGTGTCGCCAGAAGCACCCGGTCCGCTTCTTCAGCCAAACCTCGGTAGTCGCTGGTGGCTAGGCACGTCGAGTTGGCTAGCACGGTGCGCACAGAGGCCGGTAGCTGGCGAAGGAACACGTGGGGGAACAGGAATCCGCCGTCATCCGAACCTAGTAGCGACAACATTTTGTCCATGTTGGAGTACGTCTTTATTCCAACTGCTAACAAGTAGAAAAGGGACAAAACGGAAACTGCAGTGAAATATATGTGATATAAACCCGCCCCCTCCCGTACACCTGCTGGGTGAGATGTCTGGTCCTAGTGCCCGCCATAGAATGAAAAAATAAATTAAACAGTTAGATGTATTTAGGGGCGGCCCGGTAGTCGAGTGGTTAGCACACCGGCTGCACAGTGCAGAGGTCGCCGGTTCGCGTCCCGGTCTGGCCTCCCTGTGTGGAGTTTGCATGTTCTCCCCGGACCCGCGTGGGTTTTCTCCGGGTCCTCCGGTTTCCTCCCACACTCCAAAAACATGCATGGCAGGCAGATTGACCACTCCAAATTGTCCCTCGGTGTGAGTGTGAGAGTGACTGTTGTATGTCTTTGTGTGCCCTGCGATTGGCTGGCAACCAATTCAGGGTGTCCCCCGCCTCGTGCCCGAAGACAGCTGAGATAGGCTCCAGCAACCCCCGCGACCCTAATGAGGAATAAGCGGTACGGAAAATGAGATGGGATGAGTTAGATGTATTTAGTGATTTGTACTTTAAAGGTCTTGTCCATTTAACTTCACCGTTTTAGGATTTTTTTTCAAAATCGCTGAATTTTCACATTTACCGTTCAAATACTAAGTAGAGACGAGCGGTGACGTCATTGATGACGTCAGTGCCTCACCAGCCATGAACCTCACCGCACGTCACTGCTTCTACTGGGGGTATTTTAATAAGATTCCACCGCATATAGCTATATTTTACGTTTTAAGACTCGTGCTGAACATTCAGGAAGTCTTGTTTTTGAGGTGGTGACGAATTCGTACGTGACGTCAGAAAAGGACCGCCTCCTCACCGTAAAAAAGACGCATTGTATTTTGATGTACTGTTTTTTTTAAAACCATGTCTTACACCCAAAAGCCGCCAGCAGAGGGAGGCAAACTCCATGAAAAGATAGTATCAGCCTGTGGAAACGAGCTGATTTATTCCTCACCGGAGCTGGTCGCCATTTTTCTGCCTCTTCCTCCGGCCTCTTCCTCAGCCTCCCGTTTGCCTCAAAATGGCCGAAATAAATTCTTTAATCGATTGCAAACATGTATGCTTTGCTCATCAGCACTATTTGAATCATATTCATACCTGGATGTGTAACAAGAAAGCATATTCTCCGAATCTGAAGCCATTGTTTTGATTCTCCAGCAATGCAAGACGTCTTGGCGTAACATCACGAACTGGGGGCGGGACTTTCTGAAAATGCCCAATTCGCAGCTCATTTTTTTGCAGATTTTGGACACTTTAAGTCATTTTTATTGGTGTTTTGCATTTGACTAAAAATATCATACTGCATGTTTTGGGTATTTTATATGCTATAAAACGTTTTTCTGGTGTCAGTTAAAAAACAAAAAAGTGACGTCGGTTGTCCTTTAAAGGCTTCTGATTCTGAAAGAAAAAATTGCGCATGCGCAAAAGCCTACTTGTTTTACACTCCTTTTTTGTGACGTATAAAAACCCGGGGTTTACGTTTCTCAGACCCGGAAAAGGACCAACACCTACGCTGCAGACCTGTGAGTAATCAACTTTTGAGAATTTGTAGTTTTGTATTCCGTTGTTGCACTTATGTCCGGCTTGTTGCATTTTTCATTGGGTTGCGAAAATATAGACGCAGCGCGCTGCGTTTGGTTGGCTTTTCTGGTTCTGATGTGTCAAACGAATGACAAATGCACCGACTGTATCGTCTACTATGTGTGTTGTTTCTTTCGCTTTTGATACCGGAAATGAGTGTTGAGTAAATCCCATTTCGTTAGTGGGTAACCTGCAATACGAGTGCCTATTTTTCCATTTCAAAGCTGTGTTTGCAAACTGAAAATCGTTGTTGAAATGATACCATGAAACCACTGTTTTTACTTGATGCTGTTACCTCCGCTGTGAGGTCGAGCTTTCCCGGTTGTCATTTTGTGCTTGAAATATCCTACTGTGGGTTGTCATTGTGGGCGATTGAGTTGAACTTCATTTCGGTTTATTTAAACCGACCATGGTGCTGTTCTCAGTTATGCGCATGCGCTTAAACATGTGAAAAATACTGCCATCATTGTTTGAATGTAATGTCCATGTTTTGATGCATGTTCTGGATATGACTTCGTTAAAAATGGATCAAAATGCTTAAGTGCGTGCTGTTTTTGATCTCTGTGCCATCACTTTTCGTGACTGTTCTGCTTTCTGCATTGGGGTTTGTTTTTGTTGTATTTATGTATTTTGTTATTCATTGTTGCTATTTGCATGTTCAATGTATTGTTTTGTTCATAATTTGTGGAAAATGTAATCAAAATGCATGTATTTAGCCACATTAAGCTGATCAATATAAACAGTGAAACGGTAAGTTTATAAACTATACAAAGTCATTTTCTTAATTGCTTTTAATTATTCCGGTTTTATTATTTTAAACTCTTTAAAAGTGTTGCCTCGTAACTCGTGTAAACTCGATAAAATCAACGTTCACTCTCCTACCACTGATACACTCGTCCCGTATCCATGATTGCGTTCATTTCTCCATAAACTACAACTGGCCCGGAATCCAGTCCCATCACAACACCCACTTTTTAAAATCACGGTAAGTGAAACTGTTTCATCGGCAAAGGTAAGAGACAAAGCGAATGTTGAACAAACGCGATGTTGAACAAATTACCTGCTGGAACCGTTCCGATTAACTTGAAAAAAGACAAGCTAACATACGCGATGTTTTTGAACAATTGTTTGCTAGAACCGTTTCCAATTGACTTGAAAAATGCCGAGCTAACAAATGCGATGTGTTTTTGAACAAATGCTTGCTAGAACCGTTCCAATGGACTTGAAAAATGACAAGCTAAGAAACGCGATGTTTTGGAAGTCATGCCTGCTAGAACCTCTTCCGATGGACTTGAAAAATGACAAGCTAACAAACGCGCTGCGTTTGTGATTGCTTCCTTTTTTTGGAGGTTTTGAACAAGCTATTATACGTGTTGCAATGTACAAGTGTCAGTATGGTTGATTATTTTGAGAAAATGTCATTGTTGGGAGTTCTCTGTCAATAGCTCTCTTGACAACAAATGTGTGAAAAATCTTGCCTTAATTCTGGACTCCTTTGTCCAGAATTTGAAGATGTTGTGCCATCTCTCTTGACCACAAATGTGTGGAAAATCTTGCAGTCATTTCTGGGACTCCCTTGTTCCAGAATGACGGCGATGCGCCATCTCTGGTCCGTTTTTAAAACTCTTGACCACAAATGTGGAAACGCTTGCCTTCATTCTTGACTTGTTCGGAATGAAGGTCTTGAGTCGGCTGGATGGCAATGTGTTTATTTTTTTCCCCTCCGTGAGCCGTCACCTTATCGTGGTGGAGGGGTTTGCGTGTCCCAATGATCCCGGGAGCTACGTTGTCTGGGGCTTTATGCCCCCTGGCAAACGGGTTCTAGGTGAGGGGCCAGACTAAGAACGGCTCAATAGACTTCTTAGGCTGTTGAATTGGTCAATTGATCAGAGTTTCTTTTGCCCGGATGCAGGCCGAACCTCCCCCCCCCCCCCTATCCTCCTTGTGGGCAAGAAGAGTGATCGGTGATGACCAGACAAGTCTCAGTCAATGGTAAGTCACAAACGTGAATGAACCAGTCTGTCTTGTAGTTTTTTGAGTGTGCTCAATTATGTACAATGTTTCATTCTCCTTTTTTCCTCTTCTCATTTTCTCATCTTTTTTTCTTCTGTTTCTGAATTTTCTTCGTTTCTTTGTAGAAACATTTTTTTCTTTTCTTGTGTCTGTCTCCACCTTTTTCTCATTTTCTTTTTCTCTTCACTTATTTTCTTTCTCTTTTTTCCTTTTTTAAATTTCTCTTCTATCTTTTTTCTCCTCCTTTTTTTCTTTTTTTCCTCTTTTCTCATTTTCTGTTTTTTCTCATTGTTTTTTTTTTCTCTGATCATTTTTCTTTTTCTCCCTTTCTCTTTTCCTTGTTTTCTTTTCTCCCTTTCCTCCTTCTTCTCTTCTTTCTCATTTTTCTCTCATTTCCTTTTTCCTCTTTTTTTTCTTCTCCCTTTTCTTCCTCTATTCCCCTTTTCTCTTTCTTGTCTTTATTTTCTCTTATTCTTTTCGGTTAATTTCTCATTTCCCATCCTTTTTTTCTTTGTCATTTTTTTCTCTTCTCCCTTCTTTTTTTTTAGTTTCTCATTTTCTTTTCTCTATTCTCACGTTCTCCTTTTCTCTTTTTCTCCTTTTCCTCTCCTTTTCTTTTTTTCTCTTTTTCCTCTTTTCTCAATTTCTGTTTTCCTTCTCTGTTCCCCTTTTCTTTTTTTCCTCATTTCCCTCTTTATCTTATTTTCTATCTCTCATTTTTCTTTTCTATTTTTCTCTTCTCCTTTTTTGGTTTTCTCCCTTTCTCTAACTTTTTTTCTCCTTTCTCATTTTCTGTTTCTTTTTTTCTTTTCTCCCTCTCTTTCCGTCCTGCTCCCCCTTTCTCCTAGTCTTTTTTTATCTTATTTTTCTTTCATTTTTCTATCACTTTCTTATTTTTCCTCTTCTTTCCTTTTTCTTTTCTTCCTTTCTCTGGAGGAGGTGGGCAACAGGCGGACGCTAGCTAAACTAAAAGCTATGATGGACAGCCCCTCCTGCCTGCCCTGATAGCAACGGGTAGCTCCTTCAGGCAGAGACTGTTACACCCACGCTGCAAGAAGGAGAAATACCGCCACTCCTTCCTACTGACTTCTGTCAGGCCTTATAATAAAAAATGTCTGTGGAAAAAAAAAGAAATACTGGACTCTATCATTGTAAATAGCACATCCAACGTATGTAGAGTAAATCGTTATATGCTGTATATCCTTTTATACTTGGCACTATGTACAGGGTGACTTAAAAAGATGCGTACCCTTGAACATTTCATGGCTTTGATTAGAAAGCTATTTATTTCAAATTACACCCACACATGACTCAGTTTATGGAACACTATTCACCAGAGGTGCAGCTATTTCTGTCAATTTTTTTGTCAATTTATGGCTTTCCCATGATGTGTTCCAAATGTCCACAATTTGGTTGCAATCAAACATGTACTCATCTGACAAAGTTCACTTTGACACACTCCTCTTTCGGGAGAAAATATTGCTGCCGTGAGGCACACAGTCCGATGCATCTTTTTGGGTCACTCTCCCGAAAGAGGAGCGCCATTCCTGAATTTGTGAGGATATTTTTTTTGGGTGGGGAGGTGTTGATAAAGCGCTGGCCATGGCCTCTGGTACTATTTTTCCCTTCCACGCGAGGGCAGCATTTGCTTTTTTTCCCATGTGAGTGCTTTGTTACAGCGTTAGCTGTTGTTAAAGCCTACACAGTGGGGGCCTCGGTTTACGAACACCTTGCCTTACGAACTTTTTGGTTTACAAATGTTAAATTTATGAAAATTAAACCTTAGATTAAGCACTACTTTTCAGGAGACACACCCACCACGGCTGGTGGATTAATCTTCGGCGGAAGAACACCAAAGCAGTGCTGACCACACGTCGATCGCCTCCAAGGATTTGTTTTTTACAGATACATTTGCTGTTATGGGACCGAAAAAGACCTCACCACAGGCTCGTGTTCCTCCGAAGAATACACAAAACAAAATTACGGTTTAGGAGAAGGATATCATTGAGAAACATGAAAAGGCTTGGCATGATATTCCCCTTCGATCATTGAAAGCAACATGGAAGAATTTGTGTCCCGCATGCATCCTTGAGAGGGACTTTGAAGGATTTGATCCTCATGACTCTGTTTTGGACGACATTGTTTCCATTGGACTGAACATGGAACTCGAAGTGGATGCAGATGACATTGAGGAGCTTGTTGCTGACCATAATTGCCTTCAAGAGGACAAGCAGAAGCAAGCCAGAAAGCAACATGTGTCAATTAAGAGCCATCAATGACCATCACAAATGTAAATAAAGTGACTTTATTATAAAGTGCAGTGTATTTCTTTCATTACAATAGCACAGTTAATATACCGTATTTTCATGACCAAAGGGCACACCGCGTGAAAAGGTGCAGTCTCATTTATGTGTGCCATTTCTCTATTTAACATACACATTTGGCGCACCGGATGATAGGGCGCAAGTTTTATATACCGGTACATATCCTCCACTGTCATATGTACGTCCGCCTCACAACAACACACAGGCATGCAAGCGTGCATATTAAAAAAAAAAAAAAAGATCGGGAGAGAAGTAATAACATTTTGTAATCATCACTCAATAGGCGTCGGCATGATAAAATCAAGCACATTACCGGTAACAGTCACTAATCAAACCCATCAAAGTCCTCATTCTCTGTCTCAGAATCGAACAGCTGCGCTAACTCCAACGTGGCAGCAGACACGTTAGCCCAAGCATTCATAATCCATTGGCAAACTGTGGCGTAACTTCCAGCCATTTTTGTTTGCCTTAACAATGACGCCTGCTGGAAATTTCTCTCAGGGCAAAGTCTTTCTTTTAAAAATCACAATTGGCGGGAGTTTCCGTTAGCATGGCAGCCAAGCACAACAGGAAAGCCTTTTCGCCAGCAGAATAATTTGCTGGACGTTGCTGCACTACCGTAGTCCTGGCCTGGATGGAAAAATGGCAGTTTCATAAAACGCCAGCACCAAGACGGCCCTCCTTGGAAATGTTCAATTTTCATTTCCTCCTTCCGCTCGCTCTTTGCTCGACGATCCATTGCTCGAGTCTTTCTTCCAACTTCGGCCACCTTGCCTTGTGTCCGCGCAAACTCAGCTGAGTCTTCTTCACCTGTCGGAGCTCGTTCTCCAGCTTCCTCCACTTGCGAACTATCGACTCGTTAATTTTATATTCACTCGCGGCAGCTCGATTCCCATGTTCCTCGGCGTAGCTGATAGCCTTCAGTTTAAACTGAGCTTCATAGCCATGTCTCTTTGCCATTTTCAGGGTTGTTAAAACAGCAATGTTCTGCATAAAGCACATACCTGTTCTTTTAGACACAAACCACGCCCACACATCCCCCTTCATGTTCGCTACCACGTCCTCCTCATGGTGGCCTCCAATCCGTCCGCACTAAAGGGCGCACTGCACATTTTGAAAAAAATCTGAGACGTTTATATGCGCCTTATGGTCGTGAAAATACGGTACATAGAATAAGGTATGTTGTGTTTAGTTTTAAGGCTTATTTAGTTGAAAATTCTATTTTATGAAGACCTGGGAACGGATTATTCTCATTTTAATGGTTTCCTATGGGAAATAAATGTTTGGGTTACACACTTTTTGCCTTACACACTGTCTGGGAACCAATTAAGTTCATAAGCCAAGGCCCCACTGTAAAACTGTCAAGAGATGTTCGATCGGACACTGTGGCCAAAGACTCGAACCCAGAAAGATTGTCTTTTTACTGGTGGCACGAGACAGAGCCATTCATGACAGATGCCTGAATTTTGCAGTCCTCTGCCAAGCTATTTATTAAGAGTATATGCAAATTAAAGTGATATATTAGTAAAACAGTTTTCTTGATTAGGATACCACACCTCTTGAGTTCGAAGCACGACCAGCTGTAAGCAATACAACATTGTCTTTTCCATTAACTGATAAATTTGTAACCTGGCTAATGAGCTCTTCATGTGAACGAGTTTCAAGTCGTAAATTGCGTCTGTGATAAAGGAGTTTCCCAAGTCCTAAATTATGTCCAAGGCCAGATCTCCCAGATGAAGATGACAGTGTAACAAGCTGTGTCTGTTGACCTCAGATTGAACCCAGGTTGTCTGTGCTTCAATTGTGTATTTGAGTCACACATGTTGACTAAGCATATAACAGCATGAAACCTTTAAAGGACAACTGATGACATCGGACAAGTTGTGTACATAATTTGTAAAACCGCTTCAAATGACTTCTGACCGTATTTTACAAAGATTCCACCGCATATAGCTATATTTTACGTTTTAAGACTCGCGCTGAATATTCAGGAAGTCTTGTTTTTGAGTTGGTGATGATTCCTGACGTCACGGAAGGAACGCCCCTGACCAAGAAAGGACACACTCTAGCAGTCCTTTGATCACGTCAATGCATTTTGCGGTACTTTGTTTGGTCTGAAAACCTTGTGTTGATCCGTGTTGATGGCAAAATTAGAAGGAAAACACCTAAATAACACGATGGTGAATCGTTGTGTGTTGCACCGAACAACTATTTGATATTCGCTGACAAAAATTCCCAGGACACAAATCAGCCCATTTCCACGGAGCTTTGTCGCCATCTTCTGCCTTTTTTGGATGCTACATTTCTTTCCAGATGCCTCAAAATGACACGGAATAAATTATTTAATCTGTTGCAAACATGTATGCTTTCCTCTTCAGTACTATTTAATTCATATTTATAACTGGATGAGTTACAAGAAAGCATCTTCTCAGAATCTGAAGCCATTGTTTTTATTCTCGAACAAGGCAAGACGTCTTGGCGTGACACCACGAACAAGGGGGCTTGACCTTCTGAAACTGGCCACTTCCGGGTTCAATTTGACGTAGTTTTTAGACACTCAGTCATTTTTATTGGTGTTTTGCATTTGACTAAAAATATCATCCTGCATGTTTTGGGTATTTTAGATGCTTTCAAACGTTTTTCTGATGTCAGTTAGGAAACAAAGTGGTGTCGGTTGTCCTTTAAATGCAAATATGTTCATTACAATATATCTAATGGGAAATTAAACAGTATATAAGGTCTATTGGTGATAGTTCAGATATTATTGAAAAGGTATTAATTGTAGTTCACTTTAGTCTAGTTTATTTTCTGCATCATGCAAGAAATGACCCATCACTCAAATGTCGGCACAACGTTTTGAAAGAGTTCATCTTCGCGCGTGTGCTTGTGGATACCTCTGTTGCGGTGTTGCATAGACAGGCTTTTCTATATATTTTTTATGTTACAGCAGTTTGCTTCACTGTTCAGGATTTTCCCCGCAACGTGCTTTGGTTCAATCCGCACTAAAGACCACCAAGCAAAGAACATTGAATTTGAGGACTGGTAGGCGAATACCTGTGATGAATAAAAATCTTCAATGCAAAAGTCGAAAAATGAGACATTTTTCTGTCTTGCTCTATTTGCATTAGAACATCGGAAGAGACTAACAAAGATGTTATTTAATTGAAATTCCTAAGATACTGCATGTAAGATTTTATGATCTGTTGAAAAACACTTTTCTGCATAAAATTACACTGAATGGAGATGGGCAGATTTTTTTTCTCCCATTCAATGATGCTTTCTCCTGCCCATTTGAGTTGAAAGCAAATGTTGCTAATTCCATTAATTGTTTAAAAACATAATTTCTGTCTTTCAACTGAACTTTGAATCGAATTGTCTCAGGAGGGTCTTTCTTATGACTGAGCATAGTAGCCTTGATTTTAAAATTGGCAAAAATATTACTCATTTTTATGATGCAAGCAATCGCAACAATACAGTATATATACACTATATATCAGAATCAGAATAATCTTTATTGCCAAGTATGTAGAACACACAAGGAATTTGTTTCCGGTAGAACACGCTGCACTAGTATCGTTGTCAAAAAAACTGCTAAGTGGCACTATACAGTTCCATTTTGGCTACTGTTGACAGAGTTCAAAGAGTTAATGGATTGGGGGAAGAAGCTGTTTAAATGTCTGCTGGATTTGGTGCGCATGGATCGGTAGCGCCTGCCTGAGGGGAGTAGCGGGAAAAGGTGGTGGGCAGGGTGCGGAGGGTCCAGTAGGATTTTCCGCGCCCTAGTTTGGATTCTTGCAGTGTGCAAGTCCTCGAGAGTGGGTAGGGCGGTGCCAATGATTTTTTTTCCGCCGTCCTAACTGTCCGTTGAAGTCGGATTTTGTCCATTTTTGTGGCGGCCCCGAACCAAACGGTGATGGAAGAACACAGGATGGATTCGATGACAGCCGTGTAGAAATGTTGCAGCACCTCCTGTGGCAGGCCATGCTTCTTTAGCCGCCTCAGGAAGTACATTCTCTGTTGGGCCTTTTTCAGGATAGAGTTGGTGTTGACCTCCCACTTCATGTCCTGGGAGACTGTGATTCCCAGGAACTTGAAGGTCTCAACGGTTGACACAAGGCAGTTGGATAGTGTGAGGGGTAGCTGTGGTGATGGATGTTTCCTGAAGTCCACGATCATCTCTACTGTCTTGAGCGTGTTCAGCTCCAGGTTGTGACGGCTGCACCAGAGCTCCAGCTGCTCCACTTGTTGTCGGTACGCAGACTCGTCGCCGTCTTTGATGAGACCGATGACCGTGGTGTCGTCTGCGAACTTTATGAATTTGAGAGCTGGGTGCGTTGAGGTGCAGTCGTTCGTGTAGAGAGAGAAGAGCAATGGAGAGAGGACGCATCCCTGCGGGGCTCCAGTGCTCGTGGTTCGTGTTGTGGATGATATATTTCCCAGTCTGACCTGTTGTGTTCGTCCTGTCAGGAAGCTGAGGGTCCACTGGCAGATCGTAGGGGACACACCAAGCTGGAGAAGTTTGGGGATGAGGAGTTCTGGGATGATGGTATTGAACGCAGAGCTGTAGTCCACAAACAGGATCCTTGCGTAGGTTCCTGTGTTGTCAAGGTGGTCGAGGATGTGATGCAGTCCAATGTTGACTGCATCCTCCACAGACCTGTTTGCCCGGTAGGCAAACTGAAGAGGATCTAGCAGAGGTCCGGTGATGTTCTTTAGGTGGTTCAGCACGAGGCGTTCAAAGGACTTCATGACCACAGACGTCAGAGTGACAGGTCTATAGTCGTTCAATCCCGAGGGTGCTGGTTTCTTTGGAACTGGGACGATAGTATACTGTTTGAAGCAGGATGAGACTTCACACTGCTCCAGGGATCTGTTGAAGATTTGTGTGAAGACCGGAGCCAGCTGGTCAGCGCAGACTCTCAGGCAGGAGGGGGACACTCTGTCAGGTCCTGCAGCTTTCTTGATCTTTTGCTGCTTGAAGAGCCGTCTAACGTCCAGTTCGTGGATCTGTAGGGCAGAGGGCGGAGACACGGTAGTTTCTGGTAATGGTGGGCAGACAGGGGAAATGGGGGTGTCCTTTTCAAATCGGCAAAAGTATGTATTTAACTCATCAGCCATACCATTGTTGTACACTGCTTGGGGGGAAGGTAAACGATAATTTGTTATTGCTTTCAGGCCATTCCACACCGATGCAGAGTCGTTAGCGGAGAACTGTTTGTTAAGCCTCTCCGCATAACGTTTCTTTGCGATGTTAATTTCCTTCGTCAGCCTGTTTCGGGCGAGTTTGTAAACTGCTCGATCGCCGCTTTTAAATGCAGATTCTTTCTCTTTCCTAAGCTGCCTGAGTTTGGGAGTGAACCATGGCTTGTTGTTGAATGAGCGGAAGGACTTTGTTGGTACACACATGTCCTCACAGAAACTGATGTATGATGTTACAGTGTCTGTGTATTCATCCAATGTGCCCATTGAAGTTTCAAAGACGCGCCAATCAGTGCAGTCTAAGCATTCTTGTAGCGATAACTTTGCTTCATCTGTCCATGTTTTAACTGTCTTGACTACCGGTTTTACACATATAGTAAAGTCTCGTTATATCGATATCGGATATATCGATAGTCCCGGTTATATCGATACTATTTCTTTGCACGCACGGAGAAAATTACATGCAAACAGGGTCGGATATATCGATAGTCCCGGTTATATCGATATTTTTTCGGACTCCCTTGAATATCGATATAACGAGACTTTACTGTATATATTTATAGATCTTTTTTTTCTTAATAGTGACTGGTTGGAGGCAAATATATTGATGCAAACTGCTTCTCTACCTTTCAGGTGACATGATTTTTTTTTTGGTTGTTTTGTTTAGTTGACTTGCTTCTTTCTTTACTAGTTTTAATCTTTTTACTCTGCTATTCTCCATGTCTCACGCATTTGGATCCATATAAAATTTACTAACTTACTGGAAAATACATTTTCTGAAGTAGTTTTGACCTGATGCTGTTGACTGAAGTGTGGGTTCTTATCTGTCTACATGCCAGTGTTACTCTTCGTTCTTTATTTAGATTCCTGCATGCACTTTCCGGTGTGGATTGATGATGTTACCGGGTCTCACCTCCCACGCCTGCCCTGACCTGACACAGGAGCCGCTAACAGATAAGCTTAAGGAGACATGCAGAGTTCTTACGTGACATGGAAGACCATCCGGCACGTTGAACTGTGAATACTGCAGTTTAGGAGCTCGGAGTAAATATGTCACACTCCATTTTATTGACAAGATTTCTAGAAATGATATGAATTGAGGATATTGTTTGCGAATAACTTAACTGATGATCCAGATGCAAAGTGTTGAGAGACACTGAACACATGATACATTGCTTGGAAAAATTAAGATAAGTAAATGCAGATAGTTAAACATGAATATTTTCATACATCTTTTTCCATCTGTGTTTATTCACATTTTGACATCAATCCCTCATCTCTTTGTGGCCCAAGATCCAAAATAAGGCGGGAGACAACTCCACGACTCGGTTTCAGTCAGTAGGATCAGGGAGGAAGAAAAACATGTCCTCCTCTCACTGATGATTATTTCCTTCCCACTCTACTTACGAAGCCATACACAGGCACGCTCCAATCACGGCATGAACTCCAATGGCTCCCAGAGACGACTGGATTTTGCTTTATTTCTAAATGACCTCCCCTCAACTTGGGTCCTGGCCTTATAGCTCACCAGAAGATCATAAAGGGCAAAATGTTGCAAAATTGTCACCCAGAGTGTTAAAATCCCACAAGGAATGTTAATCTAGTTAGTCCCCCTCGCTCATACACTCATATAATCCCCCCAGTAAAAACCCCATTGCTGATTTTGTAAGACTCAACACCGTCAACCACAAAACATCAGCGTTCCAGACTCAATTTTGAATATATTCACTCATTCATAGTTGTTGTTGAGTCTCACTGGGAGTGCTTGAACTTATTACAGCCGTCTTTGGGCAGTAGGCGGGGCACACCCAGAACCGATGTCGAGTTTGCATATTCTCCCTGAGCCTCCGTTAGTTTTTTCCCGCTTTCCAAAAAAAAAAAAAATATATATATATATATATAGTGATTTGTACTTTTACGTTCTTTTCCATTTAACTTTTTTTTTCAAAATCGATGAATTTTCCCGTTTACCGTTGAAATACTAAGTAGACACGAGCGGTGAGGCAGCCGCCGGCTGAGCCTCACCATGGATTGCGCAATCACTATGCTAACTGTGCTGGCTTGCTCTGCAGTGAGACGGCATTGCTGCCCCTCTGCATATCGCTGTGTTCAAAAGCTTTTAGTATATGAATTACATTTCTCGTTTAGCTGGTGTATATAATGTGCAGTCACTGTACATTATAAACACTGTACTACAGTGTTTATTTTATTTTTATTAAAACTGTGTGCATAGGTGAGGCACACAGTTCTCCTGCCTCATGCCAGGGGGCGCTGGTGATTAGAGATTCTTCTTGTGCCTCCTCGGCTGCAGAACAATAGAATTAGTGAGAGCATATGCTATAGTAAACACCAGACTGATCGATTTGCATGTGCTGAGAATATTTCTTAAAGTACTTTTATTCACATTGATGCAGTATGTTGTTTGATGAAAAGACCAAAACTACCATCACCCCCCCCCCCATTTTCTATTTATTTATTTATTGTCTATTATTTTGTATTTCTTTATGTTTCCGTTTATTTACTTATTGTTTATTTTTAATTCGGATTTTATTTATCCATTTGTTTTTTTTTAACTTTTTCATTCATTTATTGTTTTGTATTTAGTTATCTATCCATTTGTTTACTAGTTGATTTAATTTTATATGTATTTCTTTACTTTTGTGTTTGGGAGCCTTTTACTGAGCGAGTTGCTTGTTCTGTAGCCACAAAGGGACATAAGTCTTCTTGTGCTGGTCCCAAGCCCGGATAAATACAGAGGGTTGTGTCAGAAAGGGCATCCGACGTAAAAGCCAAACACAAACATGCGTATCATAACTCTGAAGATGCAGGTTACTGATTCGCTGTGGCGACCCCTTGAAGGGAAAGCAGAAAGGAAAAGAAGAAGATATGCTACAGTAAACAGTTAGGAAGTTAAGTGCAACCATCCAGTCATTTTTTCGTGTTGCTTGGCCTTATTTTCAGAATGGTGGATTACATATCTAAATTGAAAGAATTTTCTAAACTGGACTTTGAAGCACGAGATAATATAATATAATCGCTCACAAACGGTGAGGGATGAATGTAAATCTCCTGGACAGCTTCTCAGCTTTTTGGCCAAGAAGGATCTCATTGAAACTCTTCCCGAAGCGACAAAGTTGCTACAGCTCGTGCTCGTTCCAGCTACTACAGCATCAGTGGAGCGGCCAATCTCAGCACAAAAGATTGAAAACATACAGTCGGAACAGGACTGATCAAGGACGACTTTCTTCACTGGCAGAGAGACTTGGACTTCATTTATAAGTAAAGGTAACACGATAATAAAGTTTTTTTTTAATTCTTTTTTTCTATGCTACAGTTTGTATACCGTATATAAAGAATGCTGACATGACATTTTAAACAAAACGTGTTAACTGTTGCCAATCAAATGGTGAATAAGCTACTCTGTGGAGTTCATATGTTTGTAAATCTGACTGTGGTGAAGTCAGTGCCTCACCAGCCATGAACCTCACCGCACGTCACTGGAAACGGCACTTAAGTTCACCATTAAGAACGAAGTACCACATGTATAGAAACTCTGGGCTGATTCCCACAATGCTTGAGTTGCCCCTGGGAAAGGCACCAAACGTCTGTAATTGGACAAACATGTCCACATGTCGAGTGGTCAGGGTTTCACACTTTTGTCTTGCTTGGAATACAATGCACTGATTCATAACTGATTGGAAATTGAGTCGGTTCAAATGTAGCCAGGTGCCAGAAAGTCATCGCAAACTCCCGCCCTGCACTGCTATGGCTTGTGTCGACAGAACTGTGAAAAAGAAGCAGCTGTGCAGGCGTCTCTTTAAACACTTATGACACAATGACCTCGTACGGTGTTGACGTGTCTATGCTGCTCTTTTGTAGTTATTGTGCCGGTGTTCAGTCAACATGACAATGATTCGCTTCCTTATATGACAGCTCTGAGGTCTGTTCTGGTGTTGCTTTCAAAACTACGACAAAAATGAGTGGTATGAAACTAATGGGGACTGAGGTTTGCGTGCATGCCCATTGAAGTGTAGTTGCACGTGCAACCACATACTCAGCTGTCCGCAGCCAGGTGTGGATAAACACAGCCTATGGTGTCGCCATACAAGTTGTGACTTGTGATGCAAGTTGAGGTGGAATGTTTTCATGTTACATTAATAAATTCCATTTTGTGTGACGGTTAAACGTCACACCGGTTAGGTGAATCTGTAACTGGCCTTTTTTTGCAGGATAAATTTGGATTTAGGTCAGGCTAAGGGTTCTGATTAATATTTTACGATCAAAATTGTATGACATAGCTGTATTGAATATGTATTTATTTTAGCAATGTCTCACACTGTTAATTATTGTAGAAGCCATTTAGAAAACATACATATTAGATATTGTTGCAATATATCACAGACCCAGTACCAATTGATTGGTGTAGATTACTTTGAGTGTTTTAAAGCATTTTGCATGACTTTAAAAGTGCACAGATGAACATGAAACAATTCAGTGGCATAAATCTGAATATCATTTGCCAAATAATAGACACACTAAGCAAATATTTGTATTTTGTACTTTTAAACTCAATTTCTTATATTTTTCAGACATACTGTACTCATGGTTCACAGGTTATTGATAAGGGTCTACAAGGCCAGTTAGTATCTGCTAAACTGCTAATGATACACCAGAGACCTATCCAAACTCTCCATGTTCACCTTAAATGATTCATATTGTTGTATTGGCTGTTTTTTATGCGTCATTTACTTTATGTCACTTTGGAGATATTGCTTCACACGCAAGGGTGTGGAGCAATCTTGTTGAGATACTGTAATTTCACCATGGGGCGATAAACACAAGTCATGGCTGCCCATCAGCTCTGCTTTTAACTGCCTGTTTGTTCATTGTTTCTTTCTTGTTTCTTTAACTTACTGTTTAAGTCTTCAACATGAAAATGATTTTAAAAAGTATCCGACTATTATTGGCTGCTGTCATGCATATTTCCATTGCCTCTGATCACGCATTGTTGATCGCAGCTCCCGGCTGTCTCATGTATAAATTTGATGACAATCTTTTCTTTGTCATCCGTTATGAAGTATCAGAATCAGAATACCTTTATTCGTCCCACAATGGGGAAATTTGCAGTCCACAGCAGCAATTGAAAAGGGATGGGGTAGGGGTGGGGGTGAAAGGATAGTAAACAAGATATTCTAGCATAACAAAATAAAGTTTCAGCATTTCCTTGTGAACTACAAGTATGTGATCTTTAAAAAGCTGCACTTTGGAGTTTCCAAAACACAGTTATGTCATCAAACTATAAATAACACGCTAACACTATCCATTTCCACAGAGGAATATCATTGTATTGTGTCCCAAATGTTGTATTTCACCGCATAAGTCCAACACTGGATAGAAAAGGCGATGGCATGGAGAGAGACAACATTAGCTATTACAAAGCCAGGAAAGGTGGCAGGAGGTTGGGCAGACTCACAGCTTGTACCACAATTCCTGGCCTGGTTCACTCTTTGTTTGACACCTCACCCGAAAGCAGGGCTCTGTCAGCAATGTCCGCTGCTGGCTGACAAACGACATATCCTGTCTCTGTCGCCCCAGCTCTCCCTCTTTCAGCCAGCAGTGTAGGGGACCAAAAAAAAGAAGAAAAAAGGGTAGAGCAGAGGAGAGCAAAAAAGAGAAACACCAGGAAAAAATCAAACTCGGCTTTGTTTTGGAGTGGTAGCTTTGGTAGAGTTCAACATGGTCTCTGGTACCTTGACCCACAAGTGTCCAGTCAGCTTTTCTGATGCTTGCATGGAAAGTACTTATTCACCACTCCCCCCCCCCAAAAAAAATAGGCATTTTTCTCCTGTAGACAGATTAATTTGGCTTCTGTTTAAGAATATCCAGGATGCAATCTAAGTGTAGACCCAGAAATTATATCCGTGGAGCTCCATTATTTTTACACATATATCAGTCCCTTCAGACATTTTACTAAAAGCTGTCACTTACCGAATTACAAAAGATGGAAAAGGGATAGGGTGAGAAAAAGAAAAGACGGTGTGTTATGTGACATAGTGGCCTAAGCAGATGTTTACTTCCGAGAGAATGTGATCAGCCATTTCAAAACTCTCTTTTGCATGACCAAGGGAGTGAAAGTAAATTAAGTTAGCATACATTTATATTAATTCCTTTTTAGAGGGCCATTCCTCCTTTTCTAATTACAGTATTTGTAACTCAACCATGACTGCTGTACATGTGCATCTCTCTGAATATACCATAGACGCACCTTGTAGAATGTACTTTTATATGGTGTTGCTATAAAGTTGACACAAAGGCAAGATTTGTTTTTCTGTAGTGAAGAAATTTTCTGCAAATAAGTGCATTTGTTATGCATCGTTACATCTTCCTGTCTGTTTCTCAGATGTATGTTCATCTCTGCAAGTTTGCAGAACCTTTTCTCCTTTCGGATGATTACTGGCCTTTGTTTCATATCTGACTCCACTGGAACATTATTTATTTTTTCCGGGTTACAAGAGCACAGAATTGTATCAAAACTGACTTTGCCCATCATTGGTGCCAACCCAAAGTATATTAATATGTGACAAGTCTGACATTAACTCTGCAACTTCATCATTGGTCATCATTGGTCCTTGTTACACCTATCCAAAATAAGGTTTTGACATTTTGCGTAATCCTGTTGGTTACTGGCAGGAAGAATATAATCTTCAATCCATTCTCTACATCAGGGGTGCTCATTACGTCGATCGCGATCTACTGGTCAATCGCGGAGGTAGTACTGGTCGATCGCAGCGTGACAGTAAAAAAAAAACATTTGTCAGCCTATCAAACGTCCTGTCACTTGATTGACATACAGGGCAACCATTCTGAACTGAATTTTTATCTTTAGGTCGCCGTGCATGCGTAAACAACGGCGCTAAACGCAGCAAAATTTACAAGCTATTCAGCGAATTACCTCAGATTTTAAGCCCTTGCTAAAACATATGGTGATCAAAATGAGTGAGAAAGCGGGACCAAGTAAGGGGGTAAAACACATTACTTTCATACGGAATGGGAAAATGTGGAGCGGCATTTTCGGACTGTTCATGGATCAAAATGGAACTGTATAGTGCCACTTAGCAGTTTTTTTGACAACGATACTAGTGCAGCGTGTTCTACCGGAAACAAATTCCTTGTGTGTTTTACATACTTGGCAATAAAGATGATTCTGATTCTGATTCTGAAAATACGACATTGACTTAACGCCGAAAAGCCAGCTGAGAAAGAGAACGGTGGACGAACTAAAATCCCAGTTGTCCGGACAGCAGTCGTTTTTCACTCAACATACTTCAAAAGCGAAAGGCGCCACCGAAGCATCGTTCCGGGTGAGCCGCGACATCGTGAAAAACAATTAAGTCCTTCCAAGACGGAGAGATGGTAAAAGAAGAATTTGTTGAAGCAGCTGACTCCTTGTTCAGAGATATTATCTTCAATCAAAGCTCTGCAGCTGTCAATACATACAGTTACACGGCGCTGTGAAGCCATGGCTGAGGATTTAACCCAGCAAATGTGGAAAGACATCGGAGAGTGTGAGTGTTCTCACTGCTGAAGTCCAGGGCTCACTGACAGTTCTGTAACTTACTCACACAGGAAAAGTACCCCAACATGAGGAAATGTGCTACCTCCTTGACTGCATTATTCGGCTCCACTTATTTATGTGAGTCAGCCTTTTCCTACATGAAGATCATTAAGTCCAAATACCGTTCCACCATGAATGATGAACATTTGGAAATGTGCTTGAGGCTGGCTGTCAGCAGCTACTGTCCGGACTATGCATCCCTGGCTGATTCAATTCAGTGCAAGTCATCAAAGTAAACTTAGGTAATTACAAAAAATGTTAATAGTTATTTATTATGTTATGTACATGTAGTTATTATGTGTGTTGTGCAATATTGGCTTATTCAGTTATGCAAGGTACATCAACATACATTGTACATACAAAGAATCCTTAAAACATTTGAAAATACAGTAAAGTCTCGTTATATCGGTATTCAAGGGAGTCCAAAAAAATATCGATATAACTGGGACTATCGATATATCCGACCCTGTTTGCATGTAATTTTCTCCGTGCGTGCATAGAAATAGTATCGATATAACCGGGACTATCGATATATCCGATATCGATATAACGAGACTTTGCTGTAATTATGTTTTGCATTTTTGTCATGGGTAGATCATTTTGACTTGGTAGTTTTTATAAGTAGCTCGTATGCTGAAAAAGTGTGAGCACCCCTGCTCTACATCTATATTGGAAATATATGAATATCCATCCATCCATTTTCTGATCCGCTTTATGCTCACAAAGGTCATGTTGGGGGCAGCAGAGAGGGTGGGGGTATTGCTGGGGCATATCCCAACTGTTTTTAGGCAGTAGGTGGCCAGCACCCAGAACTGGTGTGCACATGCACATCCACACCTTGGGACATTTTTTAGTGTTTCATTAGCCTACCACACATGTTTTGGGAATGTGAGAGTAAACTGGATTATCCGGTGAAAACCCACACATGTACAGTGAGAACACGGATATTCCGCACAGCAAGGTCGGAGCTGTAATTGAAACTTGAGGCTGACATGCAAATCGTTTGACCACCGGCAGGCCTGCGTTTTGATTGATCCAACATATTTTATTTCATTTTAAACGATTTGATAATCAAAAAAGCACTGCCATATTCTCTTTTTTAGTATACGATCTATAACATTTGTCAATGTAAATGTTATTTCAGTGACCGATCGCTCTGTGATTTTCTTTTAAGAAAGAGTAGATATATTTTAGAGTACATAAAAACACGGGATAGCGGATAGCTTAAAGCTTTTGTAAGATACCAAGGAACTTGTAGGCCTCCCACAAATTAATTCAAATGACAGTTTTATGAATGATGATGTGTAATTGCCCAACGTGAGCACTTTTCTATGACTATTTATGCATTTCTTTTTCAGAACAACCACCCTGCCTTTGCTCCAGAACCAATGTGGCAGAACATCGGGTGATGTCTGCACTTATATTCTGTGTTGCACTGGCTGCTATTTGCTGCTCTCTCAGATAAACACAGTGCTGCTTTATCTCTCTCTGGCCATACTGCACTCCAATGGATGTCCCAGCAGCAACAGCAGAAGCAGCCTTTTACCCCAATTGTCTATATCTAACACAACCAGTCATGGGCTCCAATTAAACCATTACAATAAGGAAGCAAGAACACAGGGAGCAGAAGGTGAAATACAAAAAAAAAAAAAAAAAACAAGCAACAAGGTTGTATTCAGAGAGGGGAACATCTGGGAAAGACAACTCAGAAATGCTGAATTGTTTTGGTGCGTAGGAAAGACAAAAAAAAGCAGATCCGCACATGGCTCCAGAGATTGAAGATGGTTGCTGCAAAGGGAGGAAGGACTGGACAGAAGAAGTGAAAATGTAAAGTGACTCAGTGATATACACTCTTTTCATCTTTCATCTTTCATAGTGCTTGATGAGCCACAGGGTGAAAGACATTGAAAGGTGCCAGTAGGTATGGTGTCTTTGTTCAACAGAGCCATCAATATCTTTACAGTCGACCACAGAACTCCCTAGACTCCTGCTTACCGTGACCATCCAGAAAGGGAACAACTTGTATATGCAATTTCAAATCTATATTTTTAAATGGATGTCAAAGTGGAAGTTTTGTGTGTATTTCTCTTAACAAGATAAGAAAATACTTATTTTTCTCACAATTGAGGAATTCCCAATTTACATCAATGACATTTCAAAAAGAAGAGGTAGAAGAACAAAAAATATAAAAATAAATATAAATTATACAAAGGCTAACCGGTGTTCAAGTGGTTAGTGTGTATTGGATTGGATTGGATTTGCCTTTATTAGTCTCACAGTGGAGAAATTTACATTTCACAGCAGCAAAGTTATGAAAGAAATGAAAGTAGAAAAGAAAAACACAGGAGCTGCTGTGTATGGCACTGGCTTCACGCTGTGCAGAGTGACAAGGAAGTTGCATTGGTGAGATGCATCTCGTTGAAAAATCACACTAGTTATCAATTTTATGCAAATATTTGCAGCCTGAATTTGGAACAGCCTGTGTCGGAAATAACGTATGCCCGGGGCATGCAACTTTTTATCGGGCTGAAAACTTAAAAAAAAAAAAAAAAAAAAAACTTTTTTTTTTCAAATCAAACGTTTGCTTTGTTCCGATTTCGATATCTTCGTGCGGTTTGGAAATTTCAGAATTTCGTTTTGTTTGGCAATTTGCATACTCTTCAGCCAATCAGAAGCCTGCATCGAATAACTTTGTGCTTCCGGGCGCATTTGCATATCATTTTCCACAGTAAACACACAGAAAACACAAGAAATATGTTTCAGTGGTTAGGAATCAATCCAAAACATCAGTCCCAGAAGAAAGATTCAAAAGAAGCTAACAAAATGTATGACGCTACAAAACATAAACGTACATTAAAAGCTTGTAGCAGACGACGCAATACAAACATTGCATTGTGCAACATGCCGAACAGTGTATGGACAAACGACAACTTGAGCAAAATCATCAGCAAGGGATACAGTGATACCTTGGCTTACAAACGAAATTGGTTTCCAGACAGTGTATAAGGTGAAAAGTGTGTATCCCAAAAATTAATTTCCCATAGGAAACTATTAAAATGAGAGTAATCCGTTCCCAGGTCCCCATCTTCTTTTCCTTTCGGCTTTTCCCCTCAGGGGTCGCCACAGCGAATCGATGTCCTCCATCTATCCCGGTTTTGTGCATCCTCTTCTCTCACACCAGCTACCTTCATGTCCTCTTTGACCACATCCATAAACCTCCTCTTCGGTCTTCCTCACGGTCTCCTGCCTGGCAGTTCAAGGCTCAGCATCCTTCTCCCGATATAGTCGTTCTCTCTCCTCTGGACATGTCCAAACAATCTGAGTCTGGCCTCTCTGACTTTCTCTTCAAAGCCTCTAATATGAGTTGTCCCTCTAATGTACTCATTCCTGATCCTATCCAACCGAGTCACTCCCAAAGAAAACCTCAACATCTTCAGCTCTGCTACCTCCAGCTCTGCTTCCTGTCTTTTCTTCAGTGGCACTGTCTCCAGTCCAAACATCATGGCTGGTCTTACCACTGTTTTATACACTTTTCCTTTCATCCTAGCTGAAACCCTTCTATCACACATCACACCTTACATTTTTCTCCAGACACTCCAGCCTGCCTGGACACGCTTCTTCACCTCTTTTCCACACTTCACCTCTTTTCCACAGTTGACCCCAAGTACTTAAAATCATCCACCTTCTTTATCTCTTTTCCCTGTAGCATCACTGTTGCACTTGGATCCCTCTCATTCAAACACATATATTCCCATTAAACATAATTTTATACTTTCTACTTTTCTAAACCTTAAAACTACACAAAATATACCTTATTTTATGTATAATAAATGTGCTATGGTATTATAATTAAAAAGATAAACTTTACTGTATAATGAATGGTTTTATTTACCTTTGTGATAGTTGTTGATGGCTTGATGGAATGAGGTGGCCAGTTTCATCAGCATTAAACACTTGATTATGAACGTAGCCTTCCTCTTTCATCATATTGACGAATGATCCCTTGTAGGTGCTTTCTCTGCGATCATTTTACCTAGTTCCTCATCAATTGTGTTCTGTTTAGCTGGGTTGATATATTTTTGCATCAAGTGTACAGATGGCTTGGGCGGGTGAGTTGTGGAGCCTGATTGATAGGAATTTTAATCTTGCAGCCTTTGAACTATCAAAGTTGAAATCCATTTTGTCACTCTCTGTCGTCTGCCTGTCTCTGTAATGTTTAAACCACCTCCTCTCACTATTGCGTTCTTGACCAATCACATGGCTTTAACATGACAATCACATGGCTTTAAGAATGGGGGCGGGGAATAGAAGACCAAAACAAGCCCGCTGCCATTTTTTTATCAGGAGAACGAGCTCGTTCGCTCGACACATCACTCATTGTGGCAGCCCGTGTGTATCCCGAAAAATAGTTTGTATGCCAAGGTAAAATCTTCATAAATTTAAAGTTCGTAAGCCAAGGGGTTCGTAAACCGAGGTATCACTGTATTTACGATAAATTAAGCAAGGGAGCATTTGTGGTATGTACATCAATTACTTAATTTTAAAGTGTTTTTCTGTTATATATTCTGATCATCATTCCTTAATACTTTGCAACAATGTTTTTTTTGCGATTGGTCGTCTTAGCATATTTGACAATAAAGCTGACTTTGACGTTAGCTGGGGTTTTTGGTCGTCAAGTTGTGAAAAATGGGGCAGGCAACTTTTCAGAGTTGTCTGCCCTGGTGTCCGGTAACTTTTTGTCATGAGTTTCATACAATGCTGGAAGTCGAGTGGCCCTCCTGACTGGATCGGTCCAGTCTCTCTCTGTCCCGGTTTGATATGTTTCCTGACCAGCAGACTCTACCATACTGAATGGCTGAGGCCATAACAGAGCCAGAGAATGTGTGACCCATGAACTATTCCTCTATTCCCCAGTTTCAGTTAAAGCCACGTAATTGGTCAAGAACGTAGCAGTGGGGGGGGGGGGGTGTACAGAAACGCAGAGCAACAAACATTAAATAGATAGACAGAGAGAGAATGATGCCATTCTCCAACCAAGAAAATGGTACACAACTAATTTTTGTCGTCTATTACCCATCCCCATTCTTCGGTTAAAGCCACGTGATTGGTCAAGAACGCAGCAGTGAGGGGGTAGGGGGTTTACAGAAACACAGGGCTAAAAACATTAAATAGATAGACTGAGTGAGAGTGAGGCCGTTCCTTATACAAAAAAAAAAAATTGCAGCCGACTTGTTTTTGTCCTCTATTTCCCGCCCCAGTCTTAGGTTAAAGTCACGTGATTGTTCAAGAATGCAGCAGTGAGGGGGGAGGGGGTTGAACTTTAAATATACAGGCAGACGACAGAGAGAGTGAGAAAATGGATTGAAAACAGTGAAATTTAGACTTGTTTAAACTTTGATAGTTCAAAGGCAGAGTGTAGACTGCAAGGTTAAAACATCCCATCAATCAGGCTCCACAAATAACCCCCACAAGCCATCTGTACACTTAATGCAAAAAGCTATCAACCCAGTTAAATCTAACACAATTGATGAGGAACTAGGTAAAATGATCGCAGAGAAAGCACCTCCAAGGGAACCTTTTAAAGTTTATTGGGAGACTTGATTATTATTTTTTTTTTAATAAATATGTGATTATATTCAGACATTGAGCAGCGACGTGGTGGTGGACTCGTTAGCATGTCGATTTTCACAGTGCAAAGGTTCAATTCCAGCTCTGGCTTCTCTGTGTGTAGTTTGCATTTTTCTGTATGGATTTTCCAAAACCATGCGTAGCAGGTTACTAGAACATCTAAACTGTCCCTCGGTGTGGTTGTCAGCGCGAATACGTGTCTATGTCTGTCCTGCAATTCGTTTGAAACCAGTTATACCACTCCGACTGCTTAAAGAAACCTGGAATAGGCTCCGTAAAGCCCAAGACTATTGTGAGGCTAATCTTCGTTACAAACATAGATGAAAGTACAGCATCTGATCAAGAAGATATTTAGATTGAGCACATGACAAAAAGTTTTGTAAGGCTCCCTTCAGTTCTCCTTAAAATAATGATGTGTCATACATTACTGATGTGCATTTTTACCATCAATCAACCATATTATTTCCAGCTATAAGTTAATTGCTCATCTCCTCCCTGTCAAAAACATCATTGCTGGACTATGTGAATGCCCAAGGTATGTTTGCTTGCATGGGCTTGCCGTAATTTGTTGCCTTGCATAGACTTTTGAGAAACTCTCTTCAGCACCTCATGACATTTTCCAAGTTTATGTAATTTAGTGCCATTTCCTATTTCTATGTACAGCCCTATGTCTCCATTTTTGTTATGGCATATGAATTTAGACAGACTGATGAAATATTTCTTCTGAAATGTCAGCCACCTAAGAACAACAATCTCAAAAGTAACACTATAAAAGTGATATGACAGAAACACTGTGTCAATTGGCACAATTATCATTCATCATTGCCACAAGGCAGTGACCTCCTAACAGCTTGCTGGTAAGGTATGAGCTGAATTAGTGGTGTCAGTTCTACCTTCCCCCCAACCCGTCTGGGAGATGGTTCCTTTCAGGGGTTACTGATGAGACTAGCTGTCCACGTGACGATCTACATGTCGGGGATGATTGAAGTGGTAATCAACCATTCTGTCCATAAAATAGCTGTTTATGCTGTTAGCTGGACCGCTGACTGCTTTTTAGACTGTTGTTGCAATGAACAATCTCATAGTGCCACAATGAATTGATGGGAGCAAATTGCTGGAGTTAAAAATGCACAAAGGGGTGATTCGGAGTTTAGTTACAGGGTGAATCTCGTCTGTCTTTCCTTCTGACATGCGGTATTGAGGAAGAATGGGACAGGATGCAAACAAACACCACTAAATGTCCTGTGTGTGTGTGTGCGTGTGCGTGTGTGTGTGTGTGTGTGTGTGTGTGTGTGTGTGTGTGTGTGTGTGTGTGTGTGTGTGCGTGTGCGTGCGTGTGTGTGTGCGCGTGTGTTATCCTCCACTACCTCCATGGTGATCTGTCTCCCTTGTGTCAAACCATGTTGAGATAACTCCCAGGCCATGTTGACCCACAGAGTTGGCTCACACACCATGTGCAAAAATACACACACGCATGGACGGGCTCGCATGCATGCACGCACACACACACACACACACACACACACACACACACACACACACACACACACACACACACACACACACACACACACACACACACACACACACACACACAACAACCCAAACTTCCAGATAAACACAATTAAATGGCCCCACCCTCCGTTGTCCATGTTATCTTATCTTACCCTCTAACCTTAAGCTTCCCCCCTTCCACCTACAAGAGGTCCTGAGGTGGGCCCTGAATCCTCACCTTCCCCATAGCCAACATACACAGCCACAATTAAATTATTTCTCCTGATCTTCTGATTTTCTTATGCTCTCCATTTCACTTCTATTAACCTTCACACGCTAAGTGATTACAATGTTTTTTTAAAGTCTAAAGCATTTCTTTAAATGTAAATGTTCATGGCATTCCTGTAAAGTCTTTCACATGCACGCAAACTTGTCTTGTGCTCAGGATTGGTGAATGCATGTGACAAGTGTCAAGTGGGACTGTGAGACTAATAAAGGCAAATCCAATCAATCTTAAATAATTTTTTTTTGTGAGTAATTGAGCAGAAATAGTAATGCCTTCATTATGCCTGGATGCATGCCTGTTCACTATCTCCAGCTCTAGAGCTACGTCACTCCAATATCGACCTTGTTACGCACAGACGATGAGGAGTACGGGAGACCGATAGAAAGCTTTATGGACTAATGCCTTTAGTGCCACACAGGAATTAATTATTTCACTTTGAGTTTGAAGTCAACAACAAAATGTGAAGCTGAAGTTGATACAATCCATTGAGTTCCATACGTCGGTGAAGTGATGACAAGTCCTGAGCTATTTTGACACTCTTTTAAGGGAAGGGAACTCAACGAGAAGTTGCAGAGCTGTTCTAACTTGTCAGGACTTCCCGGCAGAGACAGCAACAGTTGGTGTGAGAATTCTGGTTATTTTAGGCCAAGGCTTTCAGGCTTTAATTGGCAATAAGAAAATACAGCTGAGGAGTCAAGAATATTTGATCTCTTTTTATGTATTTCAATGCTCAACTTCAGTGGTTCCCAACCTTGTTTGTGTCACAGACATCTTGACATTTGAAAGCACTGGTGCTGACAGCAATGATAATAAACGTAAAATAAAATAACAGAGTTCATTACAAATAAATGGAACATTTAGGATTAATTAATAGACCTTATAATATAAACCTAATCAGGGGATAAAAAAAATCCTGTGGCGAATGATAAATGACGATCATACTGACACCGTTAGCGTCATTGCAACTTGTAAACAGGCATTTCCCGCATTTCTTCAATTGTGCACTTGATCACTCGGGTGTACTTGTTCAAATAATTCAACTGACTTCTTGTATTGTCTTGTTTTTGATGATTTACAAGTCATTGCTTCCCATCATATGCGTGTTTTGTTTAATGTTTTGGTCAATTTATTACTAACACTCAGTTTAAAGGACAACTGACGTCACTTTTTTGTTTCTTAACTGACATCAGAAAAACGTTTTAAAGCATCTAAAATACCCAAAACACGCAGTATGATATTTTTATTCAAATGCAAAACACCAATAAAAATGACTTAGTGTCCAAAATCTGCAAAAATTGAGCTGTGAATTGGGCATTTTCAGAAAGTCCCGCCCCCAGTTCGTGACGTCACGCCAAGACGTCTTGCATTGCTGGAGAATCGAAACAATGGCTTCAGATTCGGAGAATATGCTTTGTTGTTATACATCCAGTTATGAATATAGTTCAAATAGTTCTGAAGAGGAAAGCATGCATATTTGCAATCGATTAAAGAATTTATTCCGTGCCATTTTGAGGCAACATTGAGGGGAAATGTCTCACCCAAAAAGAGGCAGAAAATGGCCACCGAGCTCCTGTGTGGAATGAATCAGCCTGTTTCCACAGGCTGATAAATTCCTTACATGGAGCTTGGACGCCCTCTTCTGGCTCTTTCCGGTGCAACACGAGGTTTTCAGACCAAACTAGCATTGACGTGATGGAAGGATTGCTACAATGTGTCCTTTTTTCGGTCAGGGGCGTTCCTTCAGTGACATCACGTACGGACTCGTCACCAACTCAAAAGCAAGACTTCCGGAATATTCAGCACGAGTCTTAAAGCGTAAAATATAGCTATATGTGGAGGATATGACTCAGTAGAAGTCATTTGAAACCATTTTACAAATTATGGACACAACTTGTCCGGAGACTTCGGTTGTCCTTTAAATGGAAGTCTCCCATGTCATGTTTAATGGAGTAAATTTGCTCACAGCTCAAAGGTTTGTATCTTTGTGACTCCGTCCCAAAGGGTCTGAGGCCCGATAAGTCCGCAGACCAATGGTTGAAGACCAATGCATGAGTATGATCCATGCTTAATCAACAGTAAACAAAATGATACAACAGTTGCACATATCTCGTATGGAGAAAAGAAAATACCCCACAGAACACTGTTCACACAAAGTCTTGTATACTCTATTTGTTGTTTTATCTTTATACTATTGAGCACACAATTAGTTCAACATTCTTTAATGAGATTCGGTGGGTGATGGTGAAGAAAATCAATGGCAAAATGCGATTTATCTGCAGTGTAAATTTAAGTAAGGATAGTCAGCCCTCATGGGAATACATTTCAGTATTGGAATAACAAAGCCTGGACAGTGTTTTGTAACTTGTTCCAAGAGGCAGACAGCAGCAATGTGCTCTCTGCCTCTCTGTACAGGGTGGCTGTAGGATAAATTTCTCCCCCTCAAAAAATGAAGTAAAATCAACTGTCCAAAATTCCAGTTCGCAGTGAGCAACAAAGTGCTATATGTTGGTTAGTTTGCACTCAATTATTGTATAAAGTCTAGGCGATTTTGCTGTATCGCTCATTTGTATTTATTTACTTATTCTGCCTTATTTAACAGCAACTTGCTCAGAATGGTTCTTTGAACATTGCCCAGAAATACACATATTCTCTGTTGGTCACGGTTACTGGACAAAGTTGATGCCCCCAAGGTACGCCTGTGGATATGGGGAAGGCAATCATGATGATGGTGACAATAAATGTAAACTGTCTGAGCTTTCGAATTCCATAACGGTTTAAAATACTGTGTCAAGAAAGCACAGAATTTGATGACATAGGGATATTATCATTAAAGAGGGTCAGTCTTATACCACTTTTGAGGATTAAGAAATTGTATATTTTATTAAAATCATTGGTCCAAATTATATTGCTCCACCAAGGAAAGCTGTAATGTGATGATTGAGAAAAGGTTCAACATGACCATAATGGAAAATACCAAAGATGAAGTTGAGCTGACTGCTGATTTTTAGACATCAATAAATATGGATGTATATCTTGCACTAACATCACTGTGACAAACTAAACAAGCATCTGGCTACGGTGCTTCCAAACGTCCAATATTTTGCACAAATATATTCATTAATTAACATGGCAGAAACAAACACTAATTTAATGGGAAGGTGGCTGATTAAAAAGTCCAAGGATCAGATTTGAAAATGATGCGCACCATAGCTCGTATAATTGTCGAGCACTTCAAATTTCAGCACCAGACCATGAGGAAAAAAAAATGTGCAATTCAAGCTAATATTAGAAAACTTGAGATGAAGAAGATGAATTTGCGTAATTTACAACAGATTATTTTCTTACAGACAGTGTTTTTTAGGTTTTCAATTACCTTACATATTTCGGCGTATCCTTCCGCCTTTGTCAGTGTCATGGATATGTTTAATTTGTGCTCACATTCTAAGTGATGCTACACCACAAGACTTCTCTCTAGTCGTTCAATATTCTGTGGCAAAGCAAGATGGTGATGATGACTAAATATAGCCTCTTGACTTCACTTTATCACCATGCGGATGTTGCAAATTAATTTGGCAGTGTCACTGCTAGTGCAACAGTGGGAAACACAAAGTTCATATCTGCAGATATGCTGTGTCTTGCTGACTGGCCAGGAAATAAATTGGCATTACTGTATTCACTCCCACAGCGGCAAAAAAAGCCCCATTCTACTGCCACCCGTCTACGAAAATACCAAAAGAAAGAAAAGTCCACCTTTATGCAGAGTTGGACAGCATGTTGAGCGAAACTTGCGCTGGATGCAAAAACACAGCCCTGGACGTCAAAATATGTCACTCCATGGGGCCTAAATTATTACAATTAATGGCCTTCTTCAAAGGAACTTGAATCACTTTGAATCCATAGCAAGCCATGGCTTTACTCAACCACTTTATTATAACTCCTCACTCACCTTTTATTTCACTACTAATGATTATACTTGAAATGTACACAAACCCATAAAATGATGCCACATAGAAGCAATAGCTGTTTCACCGGAATGGTTTCTAATTAATAAATATATAAATTCAGACAGAGATTTTTTAAAAAGCATATTTGAAGGCATTGTCTCACTTTTTCATGCACCAATGAGAATTATTTTGCAGTGAACTCTGGTCTCTGCATGGGTATTCACCATCAGATCTGTTTCTCAGTTTTCTGTTAGCCACTCACTTAGACTCACTTGTGTACCTCTTATGTTTTTTCCCTCCCAGTGCTCCCTGCTTGTCATTTAAATGAGCACCACTTCAACTTTCGCAATCCTACCGTCAAGGAATAGTGTTGAATAATGAATATAGAACATTGTTTGACTGCAAGACAATTGCAAGAAAAAAACATTACTGGGACTTATAGAAGCGAGTTTAATTGACTTGCAAATGGAGATAATAAAATGAAGTACTTGCTGAGATTACCTGAGAAGTGTGACCTTATTCATTTTCTCATCTCCACTTAGTTGCATATTTCATCAAATATCCATTATTGTTCAAGGTCTTAAACTCACTGAAGGATTGGACATTAGCTGGTTGCACGCTTGACTGAAGCCGTGGCAAATATCCCAACTGGGGTTGATGTGAGAATCAATGCTCCATCCTCACACAATATATTCATCCCCACAAAGGCTGAAAGTCATTGATCACTGTGGTCACCCTCATCCTTGCATCAGTCTCTCCGAGCAAGAGGACAAAAATATGTATTTTCCTCTCATACGGATCACGGCTATTACTCTGCATGTTGACAACCAATCAATTCTGCAAGTGATGTCTACGCCGCTTGAAGGGGGTGCTCGATAAAAAGAAATAGACAAATATTACATAGGATTTGGCCATCCAAGCGGTCCTTGAGTTAGACTACCCCCATTTACTGCATCTGTGCATGTGCACCAATGTATTGGCATAAAATGTGAAAATGTCCCATCACTGTGATTCAAATTGAGAATGTAGTACAATTTAGTTTATTGATGCCCTGTAACTGAAAGTATGAAAGCGCCCACATATTGTCACGTCTTGCGAGATGGTGATGGTGGTGGATCCCAAAAAGCAGGCAGGAGGGAGAAGCAGGGTATATTTGACAAATTGTATTAAAATAAAGTCAGCAGGAATGAAATCTAAAACATCAAAGTCATCTGAACAGAAAAGTACAAAGTATCAAAGAAAACCATGAGTAAAAATCTGCCAAGATGAAACAAACCTGACAGGGTGAAGCAAACGCATACCGTTGGTCAGTGACGTGCGGTGAGGTTCATGGCTGGTGAGGCACTGACGTCATCATAGTCAGATTTACAAACATATGAACTCTACAGAGTAGTTTATTCACCATTTGATTGGCAACAGTTAACGTATTTTGTTTAAAATTTCATGTCAGCATTTTTTATATATACAAACTGTAGCATAGAAAAAAATAATAAAAAAAAGATGTTTTTATCGTGTTACCTTTAGTCCATGCGCTGCTCCTTCTGAAGAAAGGCATGGATAACTTCTTTGTAGAAGCCTTCCTTATCTTTCTTCAGTTTTAAAAGTCTCTCTGTCTCAACGGAGATCACTGCCAGTGAAGAAAGTCGTCCTTGATCAGTCCTGTTCCGACTGTATGTTTTCAGTGCTGAGAATGACAATCTCGTCTACTTCTCCAGCAACAAATGGGGCTGCACCGATCTCCTTTTTAATGTTATTTCTAATGACATCACCAACTGCTTCAATTAAATCGTTCTGTATTCTGTTTCACAGGCTAGAAAATACAGTGGATGTCCCAAAATGACTCGCCAGCCTGTCATCTTTCTGAGCGAAAGCATGTAATAGTTCAACATAGTTGCCACGATGAGCAGAGCCCTTACTTTCATCATTTCCACGAAATGCCAGCTGTTGTTTGGCAAGGAAGCAGGTGGCATTGATGAGATCTTTTAAAATCTCCCGGTTCTCCTTCACCTTAGCATTGTGGATGCTGATGTTGAGTCTTCGCTCATTTTTGATGAGGCTCCGTTGTAAAATTTTCAGGTCACAATATCCCATTTGAGTCCAGACATTGTCACAAATTGAGAACAGAAGGCAGGAAAAGCAGAAAAGGCGGTTTCTTGCTGGACATCCACACAGCCAGCCTTTTCGTGTGTACCACTCCGCCTGAAAAGAGCGAGTATTGTGTCCCGTTGTCTGAAGCAAACCTTTTAGCTCCGGTGTTGGTCTTCCTTTAATTGTTACCTCCTGCTTCGATTAAGAGTCCAGTTTAGAAAAGTCTTTCAATTTAGAAATGTAATCCCCCATTCTGAAAGTGAGGCCAAGCAACACGAAAAAATGACTGCAGGGTTGCACTTTACTTGCTAACTGTTTACTGTAGCTTTCTGTCTCTAATTCTATTAATCTGCAGACGTGGAGTAAGAAGTATCTCTGGAATCACAAGCGCCCCCTGCCTGTCATGAGGCGGGAGAACTGTGTGACTCACCTACGCACAGCGTTTTGATGAAAATAAAACAAAATAAACACTGGAGTACAGTGTTTATAATGTACAATGACTCTACATTATATACACCAGCTAAACTGTAGAAATTTAGTTTATATACTAAACGTGTTTGACCGCTTTAATAGCGATATGCAGAAGGACAGCAATGCGGTCTCACTGCAGAGCAAGCCAGCACAGCAAGCATAGTGATTGCGCAATCCATAGTGAGGATCAGCCGGCTGGTGCCTCACTGCTCGTCTCTACTTAGTATTTGAACGGTAAATGTGAAAATTCAGCGATTTAGAAAAAAATCCTAAAACGGTGAAGTTAAATGGACAAGAACTTTAAAGTACAAATCACTAAATACATATAACTGTTTAATTTATTTTTTCATTTGATATTTCCATGACAGCTTTCCATGATGACAGGTGAGGCACTGCCTCCCCTGCCTCCACTGACTGCACGTCACTGCCGTTGGTCGCCAACCAGATCGTGACAGATTTGAAATCAGCTGCAGTATGCAGTAAATCCCCAGAAAGTCTACTTTTTATTCGTTATTCTCCTTGAACTGACTGTTTTTCAAAGAAATAACCATCTGGCTCCCCAAAAGCCTTCAAACTCCTCATTTGATGTCCCACTTTTATTTTTTAAGACTGTGAAGCTGCAAGTTAACGAACTATAGCTTCGTTGATCTTCCCGCATTTACAGTCTTGCCTCACATTGTCCCTTATGGCTATGACCATATCCGCAGAAACATTTCTCACGTTACCAGCATGCCTCAATGGTCTGCAACATGTCAAGAAGGCCTATCCGTCTCCTCGCCCACTCATCTGACAGCCTTGACAGTGTCTCCCCCTTCCTGCTCCGGAATGTGATCGATAGCTCCTCAGTCCCCCACACTACTGTCTACAGGTGAATATCATTAGCAGATGACAAATGACCCATCAAACCAGCCAGTGCTCTCTTCTCTGTATAATCGGTAAAACTAACATTTCAACACATGTAGAAACAATCATATACCGATTCACTTAATAAGTTATTGCTGTGTTGGTTTAACTCCTAAACAGCATCATATAACCCACAAAACTCACTACACTTCACTGTTCGGAGCTCTGTCGGCGCAACACTAAATAAATGTAACATATCCTTTCAAGTTGAAGAATTTATGTACATATTGAAACTTAATCGCTCACCGTAATGTGGACAGGAAACCAAAAGGATGTGGAGAAACCAGTCTATGAGCAAACCTTATGTGCCATAGAATGGGTCATTTACAGTCGGAATTTGTTAACAGAAACCATGTATCTCATTCATTTGGATAAGAACTGTAATGAAACTTGTTAAATTAAACGTTGCTATACATTTCTCAAATTAGGTCCACGTCATCTCACTCTCTCTGCCTCTGTAACCCCCCTCCCTCTCTGTCTCTCTCGCCTTCGGAGGACATTTGATTTGGAATTAGGTTTGGAAAAAAACACAACAAAGTTATCATACGAGTCGACTGTCGCTAGTTTTTTTTCCTACCACATTTAACGACAAAAACACAGGGTGTCCCATCATTTATGGAACCATGTACATGACTGACAAAGGTAGCACAACACCTTCACCTGGTTTATTCAGCCACCCATTATCCGTACTACTTCTCCTCATTAGCCGCTGGAGCCGACTTTGGGGTAAAGTCATGGTACTCCCTATACTGGTCACCAATTAATTGGAGGGAAACTTTCAAAATGTAGAGGACTAAAATGTTTTATTTTCCCACGGAAATGAAAACCCAAGTGACAGTACTGGATATGTTCAAATTCTACAAATGTCAAGTGTCATCCTGTAATTGTTGACTTAGCAATAAGAAATTGAACCCCGATGTGTGGAATGTTGTTTTTTATGTTTTTATCTTTCATGAAGGGTTCGATCACAGCCTTAAAACAATAAGGCAACTGTTGTGTCTATGTGACATTTCTTTCTGCATTAAGTCAACTAAGAGAAAAAAACTTCTGCTCAATTTGAACTGCAGAAATAAGATACTGTATCTATAGTGTGTAGACAGAGGCTCTGGGAATCTGCCAGGAAATTCAGAAGAAATTGTGTAACTATGAGCTATGACTAATAAAAAGGTATTCATGACTGAGCCACAAACTTCCATCATAGTTTCATATTTTAACAGAAGAAAAACATGTTATTTAGATAATGGACAACATTTCACTGGGAGAATGTCAGATATTCAGAAGTAAAATTAAGAACAGTTTATTAACACAGTAGCAAACCATTTGCATTTCCAGAAGCATTTCCAGATCAATTTCAAATATTCCACTGTACAGTGTAGTTACAGTGTAGATAGAGATGCTTATTGTTTTTGCATGGTTAAATAGTTATGCTGAAGTACTTATCACAAAGCCAGTGAAAATATCAATCGATCAATCAATCAATCAATAAATCAATCAATCAATCAATAGATCAATTTTTGGTCAATCTGCATTTTGGTGGATAATGAGCACCTATTTTTCATGCCGCCAAGCAAACCGTGTCTTTGCCGTATTACATCACTATTGTAAACAGAGGAGCCTTTGTCATTTTATATGAGCTTCCTGCAACCCACTCGAAATGGGTGAGTAGCCTCCTTTTGGGTCTCGTCCCGCCGCAATCGCCGCTTTAGAGTTTGTAAGTCACAATATCTGATGCTTATCTCATCAGCTAGGGCAGTTTTATTTTTTCAATAAGAAAGAGACCATTGCTGCAACCAAGGCATTAACTGTCAAGCGAAATAATATTTTGACTGGCGTAAAAGAAAGGCTTCCATGAATATTCCAAGAAGATCATATCAACCAAAAAGGAGACACAAAGAACGTCAACTCAACCCTGAGAATGGATCATATCACGCTGTTTTGTTTATTAAATCCAGTTATGAGCGTCGGCAATCCCCTGAGAACCAGCACAATTTTTCGGTCGGTCTTGTGCTAGATTTTTTTCCCACCTATAATGGTATATATCTCTCTATGAGCTCTCTTTAGTTCGCTGACGAAGCCTCTTGGATAGGAGGCGAAACGTCCGAAACCTTCACTTTTGTACAGATGACGGCTGAAGAAACCTTCTCATCGATCTCTCTATGAAAGGAAAAAAAAAACCAGACAACGGGTTTACCACCAGTGGGCATATACATGCTTGTCTGGCCTTTTAAATGTAGAAGCAGACTTTCCAAAGTATAAGATGCCACAATGCAAATATGAGCAAGCAGGATGGTTATAAAGAAACAGGAATTGTACAACATTCTTTCTCAATAACGTCCATTATCCTACTTAAGGTCACTTTATTATGCAGAATACCCAAAAACGAAGCATACTTTCTACAATGATTGAACAAGTGCTTTCAATACAAGTGAGATTAAATAATGTGCCTGTTTGGAACATTGCAGTATGTCTCCCCCCTTTTTTCTGCTTTGCTGCTTCTTTATATGGCAAGAGAATACACCAACTCTTTCAAATGATGCTTTGTGCATAGTCATATTTCTCTAGGGTTGTAGACAGTTTGTTTCTGTGCTCTGAGTCTAAAAGGGCAATCTGCATCACAGTAGTTTTGCCTTTCATCTCGGATAATTGACTCTTGTTTGCATCCAGGCACATCACACTTGTCCATCCCTCTCTGTTTAATTTAAAATGCAAATCGACATCTCAGAAAGAGCACAGTATGGGTTTGACTCTCTAATACATATAGGGAGGCAATGAGTTCAGTGTTATCTGGTGTTATCTCTAGCTGGGGGACACTCCCTGTGCTTTCTGATTACAGCTATGAGTGTGATATGTCAGACAGGCAAGGAAGAAAGGGACGAAGAATGATGTGAGTTTGTACACTGTAGTAAGGTTGGAGCTATCTGTCCACTTGAGCCCCCAAAACCACTCTGTTTGACTTGGCCAGCTGATGAGAACATCGCTATCAAAAAGAATTGACACTATCATTCTCGCTCTTTATGATAAACTGATATTTGATCTTGCAGAAAATATGTTGTTTTGCAGTAATATTGCCAATGGAATGACTATCAGAAAACCAGAAGAAAGGACACATTACAATTACATTACAATACCATTACATTACAATTTGGCTTATCTGTAGCAAGCTGTTATTTAATTGGTTTGTGACGCATGGTCACTAGGCCTGCAAATGTCTATTCTGTCTTTGTTGTCAAACGATTCAGCATCTAAATAAGTTTTTCAGTGCTATAAATGTACTTTCTGCTAACTATTCTAATACTGTTTTCCTATTGGATAGATATGAGGATTTAATGTTGCATTTTACTGGTCAAAGTGATATTAAAGCATCCAATTCTGAGTAAATTAATGCCACTTGCACATGTTTTGCAAGTGGCATTACAATTTAACATATCCTGCTAATTATGGGTAGAAAATAAAACATGCATTGACTACCCAAGTGGCTTAAATCAAACATCCATAGTGCCACTGACATAAAAAGAACAAATAAAAACTTCTGTCTTTAGTTTTCTTCCTCATAATTGTTTTCTTCTCAATCCTGTGTTCCCAAGTCTAACAATTAAGGAACACAGTCAACTTTGCACTCTTTAAAGTATCTCCTCATGCAGCTTTTTTCTGTGTCAATATGAGTCTTGAGCTCTCCAGCACAGTGATTTGACAGAAACTTTTTTTGAATGCATTACACATTTTTACCTTTATTGTCCCACTGTCCTCAAAAACTGAACTGATCGTCAACTATACACAATTCTTGATCCATTGATTTCAAGCAGTGGTGAAACAGACAGAAATTAACGAGATGTCATTCCACCCTCTTTCAGCAGCAAAACGCTGGGACTCACAATTGTAACTTTGTAGACCTGCTGCACACACCCGTCCTGACTGCTGCTGCTTACCTTCTCTTTGGGGTGCTCCCTGTCCCCCCAGTGTCCATGTTACGCACACACTTATTAGAGGGAGTTGGGGGTCCCTGCCACCAGTGACCATTTCCTCAATTCAACTATATGTGTACGTCAATATCTGACTTTTGTAGCATACGATTAGAATGTGGCTGTGTTACTTTATGTACTGTATGCAGCGACAAGATTTACAGCGTAATTTATACATACTGACAACAATAACAATTTCTTTAATTCAGTTCGAATTAAAGAACGAGCCACATAAACAAACAGGACATACAATATTGGTACACACATTATTAAGTACAGTAAAGTCTCGTTATATCGATATCGGATATATCGATAGTCCCGGTTATATCGATACTATTTCTATGCACGCGCGGAGAAAATTACATGCAAACAGGGTCGGATATATCGATAGTCCCGGTTATATCGATATTTTTTCGGACTCCCTTGAATATCGATATAACGAGACTTTACTGTATCTGACAAATTGTGAAAGAGAAGTGACCTTATAATAATAATAATAAAAAAATCTTCATGTTTAACGGTAGTCAACGATCATGACATGTTTCAACCCTAAATATTTATTTTTCTCATCATAAGGGGTCTGTTGAGCTATACATTGTCTTTGTCTTATACCATAAATATATTGGGCATAAAGCAATAGATAAACACATTTTAAAACATGTTCATTGATTTTAACAGTATATTTTACAGCTACCCATTAAAGTACATGAACAAGTGGCTTCTGGGAGATGTCCTCCTGATCCTAACTAGCCAGAAACATCTCAGTAAGACTCACTTGTATTCATGGAACATTTGCATTAGTAATAAAGTTGTGGAGAAGAAACTTGACGTTGATCTAAATGTGTCAGCGAAAGATAAAATTCTGTTTTTTCACACACACCATCAGTATAATTTTAGGAGGTATTCCCACAGGCTTGAAGTGCATTACCACTGTTTTCAAACAGCTCAACTTGCGGTAATTATGCCCCGCGAACCACTAGGGAAATTAAAGTGTGATTCGTTCTCCATATTTTTCTCAGAATAATACCCCAAAAAAATTATATTTCAACCTGGCCTTAAAGCCCTTCGGTACAATTCCAACGTATCCTTCAAGACATTTTCAGTTCAAGATCGCTTGAGCTGCCACTGTACCACTGTATAGCATATGGTTTCAAAAGGCCCTGTGATTTACTAAATGCAATGGGCTAATTGATGTCGACCAAAGTATCTTTCAAATGGTTGTTCAACCTTGTATTTTTTCCAATTGCAATTTTCCCCATGTGAAACAAAGTGCTAAATGTATTGGTGTCATGAGTCACATTGTCGCTATTGTACAACCTGAAAGTGCTCAATAGTTCATGTTTTGGGAGGTCGGTCCAACATTTAGGTAAATGCTCAGGACAAAAAAAAATACAATACACAAGGAACTGCTTTGTGTCGTCTGTGTGAAACGAAAAAATGTACTCTAAATTTATTTTATTTAACAAACAACAACACACATGCACACAGACACACGCAAACTACAAAATCTATTGCAAAAACTGTGGTGGGAAATTACGTGAATAATTGAAATGACATTTTAAATTACCGTATTTTCCGGAGTAGAAGGCACATCCACAATGAATGGTGTATTTTCAAACTTTTTCCATTTATAAGGAGCACCCAAGTATAAGGTGCACCTTCAATGAATGAAAAAAGTGAATATAATATATAAATAATAAATAATACATATAATAATAAATACAAAATTGAGGAGCTTGGCAAATTTGGCAAATGCTAGAAACCTAAAAAAACATTATCAGTCTAAACACTTGTCAGTGTTGTTCCCATCGTTCTCATAAAGGGAAAACGTGGCAACAACACATCAGGAGAAGATGAGGGCAGTGAAAACGAGGCAGCGAGTATTATACGTCGTCTCTTGTACCGCCTTGAGCGATACCTCTCCCTTGAGAGGTTCCCACTGACAACTTGACATCGAAAGAGGCTGAAAGTGGAGGGGTGGGTATGGTGTAAGAAAGGTAATCACCTGCTACAGGCACGAGAGTTATGGTATGGAGATAAGCATGGACTACCCACATAATCACTCAGTCACTCGAGAATGAAATGACTACCAACAGCTGCACACAGAGTGGCCCTAGGAAGATAATGCATCAATGATCAAATGCATTCAATCTATGACAATCAAACATATAGTCATATTGACACTAACCTCAATGCTAAATAATACTAAGCAATTGATAGATTCATTTATCAGACATTAGTTTATGTGCCAAACAGACTCATCATCCCAAGTCAACACATTTACTCTGGTTAGAGAAAGTTTTTTTTTTTTTTTTCCATGCATTATTTTCCTATTATGCTCAAAGTAAACTAAATCTGATGCTGAAAGCGAGCTGCATTTGGCTTCCATAATATTTGCATTCTAATATGTGCATATAAAAAACAAGCCATATCTTCTTCTTTTCCTTTCGGCTTTTCCCTTCAAGGGGCCGCCACAGCGAATCAGTAACCTCCATCTTCAGAGGTATGATACGCATGTTTGTTTTGGCCAAGCTTTTACGTCGGATGCCCTTCTTGACACAACCCTCTGTATTTATCCGGGCTTGGGAGCAGCACAAGAAGACTTGTGTCCCTTTGTGGATATAAATCAAGCCATATAAATAAAAATATTTGATATAGTGTATTTTTTACATGAGTAATTCGTTTTTCATATAATATTATGATTTTTGGTAGTTAATTAATGTAAGCAAAAAAAAACTGAGGAGCCATTTGGGAAACAAAAGAGCCAGATCTTATTAGTGAGCCGAGACAAAAGAACCGGCTCTGAAAAGAGACGGAATTCCCATCACTAATGTCGACGACGTGGCCCCACACCAGTTTCACGCGAGTATCACAGCGCGTATGGGCAGGGCACATTCGGGCTGTTCTGCTCCGATTGGTTGCGTAGCGTACGTGAACTGTACGGTATTATTGGCTCGACACCTGTCACTCATTGAGTTACATTGCAAAATGTGCGCTGCATAGAAGTTCTTCTGCGGTATGTGTAGGGGTCTAGAAACGACCTCCGTTATTGTATGGTTATTCGATTAGACTATCAAGTCAGTAGCGGGCGCTACGCGCCTGTGAACGGAACATATGAAGACAATGTTGGCTCAGCTCAGGCATGCGCAGTCAGTAATAAATCGCTGTCGCTGTGTAAAGCTGAGTAACACACGTTTGTCTCGTGTCGTCTCTTCCTCGCCATTCACCGGTATTCAAAATAATTTCTAGACATCCTCATGATGTTAACGTAATCGGGGATATGTTGGGTGATGTTACATATGAAACTGTAGTTTTGTGGCTTTGATGAAGTTGGGTTTTGGATGTCGGTTGACAGTTCACAGCACAACACACATGAGCGCAGACGTACATATGTAACGGAGTTGTGCACTTAGATTATTAAATTATGAAGGAAGTGACGCAACGGCGCAGTGTGGCACTATGTCCCGCCCATAGTTTCCAGAACAATCTCGAGGAGATTCAGGGTGAGTCGCAATTTTCTGTTGGTCTTGATTAACGCGCATTTTCATGACAATATCTTATTTTGTTTCCCCTTTTGTACTGTCTAGTGTTATCTAATTAGTTCCCTTATTCATTTCGAGTCCAGATTACTTTTTGTGTCATTATTTACTTCACGTTTTGTCGAGTGGAATTTAGGAATATGCGCTTTTCTATCGCAGTTAATCACAAGACGAAACCCATGCGACTTCACCCATCCCTTCTGCCATACTGTGTTGCAGGTAATAATTGTTTCATTTCGTTTTTATTGAACAATATTTAGTTTCTTGTGTCGTGTCTCATTTGCCCGTGAGTGTCCGTGGCTGGTTGAACTGTGCGCTAGCCATTACAAGCGCACCGCGTGTTCCGCCGAGTCTCCGCCCATGATGCGTTCAGGGACATCTTGTAAATAACAGTGAACTTGTGTTGTATTCTCTTTTTCTGTAAATAACCACTATACGATCACACGTTGTTAATTCTGTTTTGTTATCTACAATGTTTTGCATTTGAGAACAATCTCGAGGAGATTCAGGTTAATCACAAGACGAAACCCATGCGACTTCACCCATCCCTTCTGCCATACTGTGTTGCAGAAATAAAAGAAATAAAAAGACACATCCACGCGTCTCGTCTTCATTAATACGGCAGCATCGTGGGGATGAAGACAGTCACTGTTGTGACACCCGTCACATTGGTGCCGTGACCCGTCGATCACAAGTGACTCTCCACTTCGGACCGGGACCGCGATGCTGCACAGTGTCTTCATCCCATCACTCGGTGGACGGTGTGTCGACCCCGTTCTTTAAATTGTTTGTTGATTGTCTGAGCTGCTGTTTTGCAATTGTTGTGTTTTTTTTTTTTTTCCTGTAAGTTTTTTTTGTGAAGTTTGAGAATGAGCTCCTTCCAAGGGACATTTAGCACACCTTTTAATAAGTGTATTGGTAGAGGTAGAGGCATCCCGACCATGTTACAGGTGTGGAGTCCCATCCAGAGTGATGTAGTAGAGGGGAATGGGCAGGTTCTAGCTGAGGCCACTTATGTTAGTGGGGACAGAGTTCCTTCCCAGACCCAGTGTAGTACATCTCAGACGAGCGCACAGACTCCTGACACACCAGTGACAGATCCCTTACCCCAGTCACCTGACGTAGTTGGTCAGATGAGTGACATAATTAGACACATTGGCCAGCAGCTGGCAGACAGCATTGTTGCACATCTCAGCCCAACACATAACGTCCCCATGCATAACACCTCATTCCCACATGACACGCCCATTGACACAACAACACAAAGTCTTGACTCATCACAAGTTCTGATACTACCGCACAGGAAAGTTCGCGAACCCCCGACTTTCAAGGGTGACCACACCGATCAAATGAATGTAGATGAGTGGGAAGACCTAATGAGGAACTACATAAGGAGAGCAAAAGTAGCTCCTGAGCATCAGGCAGAGGAAATCCTCATGAACATCAGCGGTAGAGCTAAAGATGTTGTCAAGGTTAGCACAAGAAACAGTGGAGTTGATGTAACCCAGAACCCAAATGCCATCTATAGCCTTCTTCGCAAGCATTTTTCTACTGCCCCTTGTTCACCTCTCCCTCTAGCAGACTTTTACACCACGCTGCCCAGGGATAAGGAGGCCCCATATGACTACTGGTTGAGGCTTAACAACGCAGCTGAAGTTGCCACCAATCGTCTCAAAGAACAGGGCAGAGATTTCGACTGTTCTTCCCTCGACGTAACACGGATGTTTATTAAAAATTGTCCATCCAAAGATCTTTCCATGACATTTAGGTCAAAAACAGTGGATAAATGGTCGGCAGTTGAGGTCCAAGCCATCCTGGATGAGTACCAGACAGAAATGAGTCCCAGGACTGCCACTCCAGCTGCGGCGAACAGTCAACCCATTCATGTAAATAAAAGTGAAATGCTTCAGAATACAGCATGTCAGGACAACGATAAAATATCCCACTCAGCCAGGCCACCCGACTCCGCAAATCTTGAGCGTGTCATTTCCATGCTGGAAAGAGTTTTGCTGCAAGGAGCTAACAATCCCTCTGCCTCTGGTAGACGCAAGTCAAGGCTTCCAATGGTGGACGGTTTGAATAAGCTACCATGTGCTGTCTGTGCTAGCGCTGACCATTCTGCGCTTATTCACTGCCGCGAAAAAAGACTTTGTTTTCTGTGCTTTTCACCTGATCACTCCAGACGCAACTGCCCCACACAAGTGCAGCCCACAAGATCACTACTGTCGGGAAACTAATGTCTCCGCATCCAAGGGAGTATGATGCGGATGAAGTTCATGACCCTCCCAACAGTTCGACAGATGATCTTGATTCGATATTAGAGTCCCTCACTTCCAGTGTCCCCACGGAGAAGACTGTTATCTTCCAAGGCACACACAAGGTCCTGAAGTCAGATAGCTTGTTCTACACCACTGCCACCGTCGCAGGCATTTCCCTGACCGCAATGATTGACAGCGGCTCTACTGGTTGCACATTGAGTGAGTCGGCTATGGCACGATTGTTAGTGTGCAACCCTAACATCAAACGTTACTCTGCAGATGACGTTGTCATTGTAGGATGTGGTGGTCATCAGGTGACGCCTTCGGCCATATGTGATTTGGAAATAATCGTGTACAATTGCAAGCTAGCTGTGCCCATGTTTGTGGTGCCTGGACAAACCGACGACATAATTCTTGGCAGCAATGCCATTAAGAAAATCCTTCACCTGATGCGGAAGACTGAAGGCTATTGGCGGCTCATGTCAGAGCCCGGTAGTTCGATTGATGATGACTCCCACCACTTTTTCTCACTGCTTTCCAACACAGAGAAATGGAGGGGTGGAACGATTCCTGACAAAGTTGGCACGCTGAAGTTGCAGCAATGTGTGATGTTGCAACCAGAGAGTGAACATCTTGTTTGGGCTAAGCTTCCCGCCTGCGCGCCAATGTCAGTTGGCAGCACGGTCATAGTTGAACCAACTCAAGCAAGGTGCAGATCCAGGAAGATTCTGGTTGGCCGGATTATCACACCGATGTGGGGCGATGGATGGCTCCCAGTGAGGGTCATCAACCCCTCGACTGAAAAAGTGGTGTTGAGAAGAAACACAAAGCTGGCAGATGTATTTCCCTGCATTGCGACAGAAGACTTGTCTGAACCTGACAACATCCAAATTATGTCCCAATCTGTTCAGAATGCCACCGCAAGGCCAAGGTCCAAAGAAGACATCAAAATAGCGCTGGACAAGCTTGGACTACATGATCTGGACTTGGATGCATGTGCTGTCTCCGATACGTGGAGGGACAGACTTTTCCAACTCATTGAGAGATATGAAGCAGTATTTTCACGGAACAGGATGGACTGTGGAGAGGCCTCTGAATTTGTGCACAAGATACACCTCGTGGATGAGAGACCATTCCGCCTGCCTTATCGAAGAGTGCCACCAAGTCAATATGAAAAGCTGAGAATGACTCTCAATGAGATGGAAGAAAAAGGCATTATTCGGAAATCCACGAGTGAATATGCATCTCCATTGGTCTTAGTGTGGAAGAAGAATGGGGAGTTGCGCATCTGCACGGATTTCAGATGGCTAAATGCGAGGACACAGCGCGATGCTCACCCATTGCCCCATCAGGCTGACGCTCTTGCCGCACTTGGAGGAAATGTCTTCTTCTCCACCATGGACCTCACCTCGGGATTTTATAATGTGCCCCTGTTTGAGGACCATAAGAAGTACACCGCCTTCTCGTCCCCATTTGGCCTACATGAATATAACCGGATGCCGCAAGGCCTTTCGAACAGCCCGGCTACATTCATGCGGATGATGCTTTCCATTTTCGGGGACAAGAACTTCACCAGCCTCCTGTGCTATCTTGACGATCTCATGGTCTTTGGTCCGACAGAAGAGATTGCGCTTGAGCGATTGGAGATGGTTTTCTCCCGCTTGAAGAACCATAATCTGAGGCTTGCTCCGAAGAAGTGTCACTTTCTTCGGAGATCTGTGAAGTTCCTTGGCCATGTTGTCTCAGAGTCAGGGGTACGGACAGACCCTGAAAAGGTGGAAGCGATAAACAGTGTACAGGTACCAGACCTAATGGACAGTGATGGCCTCACTCCCTCGCAGAAGAAAATTAGATCTTTCTTGGGAATGGTGTTGTATTATCAGCACTTCATTGAGGACTGCTCCATCAAGGCCAAGCCCCTTTTCAAGCTCCTTTCAGGCCAGAAAACCCGTGGTAAGGCCAGACGCAGGTCGAAACCCACATCGGATGCATCAAGTCATGTGAAGTTGACACCGGCGGACTGGACCACTGAATGTCAAACTGCCTTCGAGACTCTGAAGCACGATCTGTCAAACAGTGTAACGTTGGCCCACCCTGACTTTGAGAAACCTTTCATCCTGGCAGTCGATGCATCGTTTGACGGCATTGGAGCTGTCCTCTCCCAGCTTCAGCCTGATGACAAGGTTGCGAGACCAGTGGCATTTGCGAGTAAAACGCTGTCACGAGCCCAATTGAACTACCCTGCACATCGGCTCGAATTTCTTGCTTTAAAGTGGGCCGTATGTGACAAGTTTTCCCACTGGCTAAAAGGCAGACATTTTACTGCATGGTCTGACAACAACCCCTTGACATATATCCTGACGAAGCCCAAACTAGATGCCTGCGAGCAGAGGTGGGTGTCGAAGCTGGCAGCATATGACTTTGACTTGAAGTACGTCCCAGGGCCCAAGAACATAGTGGCTGATGCACTGAGTCGAGAACCCTTCGTTCAGTCTTGCGTGAGCCATCGCCTGGTGAAAGAACCCTACCAATACCTACTCAATGGAGTCCAAGGGGTCGTGAATGAGACTGTACAGGATGCTTTCCGTTTCACCACCAACTGTCAGGCTGTCCACATGGCTGGTGATCATGATGGAGAAGTTTCCCAGGGAGAAGCTCCTGATCAGTCTTCTGGAAGTGCAATTGATGCGCAGGAGGTGTCTGCAGTTTTAGACGTCCATCAGACTGGCGGGACCTCTCGACTCCCTGGAGCAACCCCATTGTCACTACAGCTACCTGAAGAAGACCCTTCCATTGTCATTCCCCATAGTCAGTTACGTGACCTGCAGCACCAAGATTCAACAGTCAGCCGAGTCATGTTCTATGTGCAGCGACATATGAGACCTACCAAACATGAAAGAGCAGCTGAGACGAGCTGTGTTCTTTTGTTGCTGAGGCACTGGAAGAAGCTGAAAGTTCGTGACGGGACTCTTTACAGAGTAAGGAAAGATCGCCACATGAACAGAAGAGTCTTTCAGTTCGTCATACCTGGGTCTCTGAAACACCAAGTCCTACATGGTGTGCATGACGCGGCTGGTCATCAGGGCTGTTCTCGGACACTCTCCTTGGCTAGTGAACGGTTCTTTTGGACAGGGATGGAGAAAGACATTACAAAACATGTAAGGCAGTGCCAGAGGTGCATCTTGGGTAAGACTCCCGAGCCAGACGCCCGGGCACCCCTGGAGAACATCCGCACTTCGGCTCCAATGGAACTGGTATGCATTGATTTTTGGACAGCAGAGTCCGGCGACAAGAAAACCACCGATGTCCTCGTCGTCACCGACCACTTCTCAAAGTTGGCTCTCGCCTTCCCCTGCAGGAACCAATCAGCAAAGCAAGTTGCCCGCTGCCTGTGGGACAAGTTCTTCTGCATTTATGGGTTCCCCAAAAGGATCCATTCGGATCAGGGAGCCAACTTTGAGAGTAGACTCATCAAGGATCTTCTTGAGATGGCAGGGGTGCATAAGTCCCACACAACACCGTATCATCCCATGGGTAATGGCATCGCAGAAAGATTCAACCGGACCCTTGGAGGGATGATCAGAACACTTCCCCCAAAGTCTAGGTCCAAATGGCCACAAATGTTGAATATGTTGACTTTCTGCTACAACTGCACAGTACATGAGACGACGGGCTTTGCGCCATTCTATTTGATGTTTGGACGTGTCCCTCGCTTGCCCATTGACATCATGTTCCATCATGTCTTGGAGAACGCCAATGTTGTCAGTCACAATGAGTTTGTGAGCACCTTGAAGAGAGACCTTTCTGAAGCCGTGCAAATTGCTCAACAGCATGCAGCCAAGGAACAGACCCGCCACGCCCAGATCTACAACCGCAAAGTCAAGGGGTCGCCATTGGCTGTTGGTGACAAGGTGCTACTAGCCAATCGAGGCGAGAAGGGCAAGCGGAAGGTTGCGGATCGTTGGGAGTCAACCCCTTATGACGTGGTGTCTGTGAAGCCGTTGATCAATGTGTACAGGATCCGAGATGATGCCACAGGCAGAGAGAAGGTCGTACACAGGAACTTACTGCTCCCGGTTGACTTCTTGACATTCTCGGGGCAGGTGGAGCCTGGTTCGTGTTCAGAGGGGTCAGAGATGGACGCACATTGTGGGAGTGACAAAAGCTCAGTCCCTGATGATCAGGAGGACACTCAG
>NC_142740.1:22167699-22255199 GCF_051943395.1 Hippocampus bargibanti | reverse complement strand
CCCGGTAGACGAAAGGGTTGCTTCCCTTCGGGTGGGGGGACGGGTTCTGACTGTTCTCTGTGCATATGCACCAAACAGCAGTTCAGTGTACCCACCCTTTTTTGGAGACCTTAGGGGGTGTGCTGGAGAGCACTCCCCCTGGGGACTCCCTTGTTCTGCTGGGCGATTTCAATGCTCATGTGGGCAATGACAGTGAGACCTGGAGGGTCGTGATTGGGAGGAACGCCCCCCCGATCAGAACAGGAGTGTTGTTTTGTTATTGGACTTCTGTTGCTTGACACGGATTGTCTATAACAAACACTTTATTCAAACATAAGGGTGTCCATATGTGCACGTAGCAACAGGACATTCTTGGTCTCCGTTCGATGATTGACTTTGTAGTTGTATCATCGGATTTGCGGCCTCATGTTTTGGACACTCGGGTGAAGAGAGGTGTCAACTGATCACCACCTGGTGGTGAGTAGGCTCTGTTGGTGGGGGAAGATGCCAATCCGACCTGGCAGACGCAAACGTGTTGTGAGGGTTTGTTTGGAACGTCTGGCAGAATCCCCTGTCAGAAGGAGTTTCAACTCCACCTCCGGCAGAACTTTACATATGTCTTGGGGGAGGTGGGGGACATTGAGTCCGAATGGACCATGTTCCGTACCTCCCGTGCTGAGGCGGCAAATCGGAGTTGTGGCCGTAAGGTGGTTGGTGCCTGTCGTGGCGGCAACCCCAGTACTCGCTGGTGGACACCAGTCGTAAGGGATGCCGTAAAGCTGAAGAAGGAGTCCTATCGGGTCTATATGGCTTTTGGGACCCCTGAGACAGCTGACAGGTATCGGTTAGCCAAGCGGGATGCAGCCTTGGTGGTTGCCGAGGCAAAAACACAGGCATGGGGAGAGTTTGGTGAGGCCATGGAAGCTGACTTCCGGACTGCTTCGAGGAAATTCTGGTCCACCATCCGGCGTCTCAGGAGGGGAAAGCAATGCACCACTAACACTGTGAACAGTGAGGATGGGGCACTGCTGACCTCGACTCGAGACGTCGTGAACCGGTGGGCAGAGTACTTGGATGACCTCCTGAACTCCACCAACACACCTTCCTTGGAGGAAGCAGTGTCTGGGGTGTCCGAGGAGGGCTCTCCTATCTCTCCGACTGTCATCGCTGGACAGCTCTGCGGCCATTGTGCTTTTTTTGCCCCTGTATTGGGAAGCATCTTCACAGCCCCGATTTGTTCAGCGGAACGTCGGTGCTGTTGGACAGTTTGCAGCTGGATGAATGCATCGCTTGAGGAGCCCGCGATAAGAAGGAGCGTCAGCGTAGAGCGCCGATGCGTATGTGAAACTGTCGCGGCTTGGAATTGAAGCGGATTTATGTGGGACAGGAGTTGTGAGACAATCCCTTCGTTAATGGATGCTACAGCTGCGTGTTTGCTTTCAACATTTATCTTGTAGTCGACGTGCACATTGCATCATGATGTCCCTTATCCACTGATAAGGGACAACATTTTTCTGTCACTATCAATAACATCGTTTTGTGCATCCTCTTCTCTCACACTAGCTACCTTCATGTCCTCTTTGACGACATCAATAAACCTCCGTTTTGGTCTTCCTCTCGGTCTCCTGCCTGGCAGTTCAGGGCTAGGCGTCCTTCTCTCGGTATAGTCACTCTCTCTCCTCTGGACATGTCCAAACCATCTCAGTCTGGCCTCTGACTTTCTCTCCAAAGCCTCTAATATGAGTTGTCCCTCTTATATACTCATTCAAGATCCTATCCAACCTGGTCACTCTCAAAACCATATAATAATAATAATAATAATAATAATAATAATAAAATGATAGTGGAGAACTTATTTACATGCATTAGATAAAAAAGAGTGATGTTGACTATCTCTGAGCAGTCATGTATTCGTGGTCGACAGACCAGTTCTGGGCCGCAGATTGGCGTTTGAGGACCACAGAGATCGACAACTCCTGCGTGTCTGTAAACTTCTTCCCTTCAAACTTGACATATTCAAGTGTCATCATAAGGCTCATGTTTCCCCACAGCAGGAAAAACCTGCTGTTACGTCTGGGTCAACCCTTTGAGGAGATTACATTTCTATGTCATGGCTTTACTTGTTCACACCTGCCTTCTTTGACTGTGTCTCTTTGGGTCATTCACCTCTCATGTCCGTCTGTTTGTGATACTGTTTCTGTGTTCATTTACCGTCACCTCATTCGTGCACTCCTGTACATCCTTACCTTTTTTTATGTACTTCTCGCTCTGCCCTGCCGTGTCATCATTGCCATGGTTACCACCAACATCTCAAGCTTTATAGGACAACCGACGTATCCGGACAAGTTGCGTCCATAATTTGTAAAATGACTTCAAATGACTTCTACTGAGCGTATTTTACGAAGATTCCACCGCATATAGCTATATTTTACGTTTTAAGACTCATGCTGAATATTCCGGAAGTCTTGTTTTTAAGTTGGTGACGAGTCCGTACGTGACGTCATTGAAGGAACACCCCTGACCGAAACAAAGGACATATTGTAGCGGTTATTCCATCAGGTCAATGCTTGTTTGGTCTGAAAACCTCGTGTTGCGCCAGAAGAGGGTGTCCACGCTCCATGTAAGGAATTTATCAGCCTGTGGAAACGGGCTGATTCATTCCTCACAGGAGCTCGGTGGCCATTTTCTGCCTCTTTTCTGGGACGCTACATTGCAGTCCAGGTGCCTCAAAATGACACAGAATAAATTCTTTAATCGATTGCAAACATGTATGCTTTTCTCTTCAGAACTATTTGAATCATATTCATAACTGGATGTGTAACAAGAAAGCATATTCTCTGAATCTGAAGCCATTGTTTTGATTCTCCAGCAATGCAAGACGTCTTGGTGTGACGTCACGAACTGGGGCCGGGACTTTCAGAAAAGGCCCAATTCGCAGCTCAATTTTTTTGCAGATTTTGGACACTTTAAGTCATTTTTATTGGTGGTTTACATTTGAATAAAAATATCATACTGCGTGTTTTGGGTATTTTAGATGCTATCAAACGTCAGAAGCCGGTATTATTGGAAGTTGAACCGAATTGTATTCTGACATTGAGATTGCCAAATTGATGTCAGTTCTGAAACAAAAAAAGTGACGTCGGTTGTCCTTTAAGGTGTTAATCGAACTGATGTAAAACACGTCACCCTGTGATATGCGTTCCATTCATAGCCCATCCCTTTTGTTCACCTCTTACCTCCTTCACTTTTTTTGAAGACTTTGTTTAAATGCTGCTGGAGAAAAGTAATTTGAGACTGTGCCAGACTCAGACTCTTCCATCAAGTAAAGAAACACAGGTATTTGGCAGACCTAATTCAAAGACAGTTCTCTAATGTAGGCATTTAAAAAAATATACATGTGTTTATCGTAACTTTCCGTCAGTTGTTCATATCCCTTCATAATTTCAAAATATTCCTCTCCCATTGTATGTAGTTTGATTCACATATTTTATATTGTTGTAAGTTTATTTCTTTTTCTCTGTACTTGTGACTTTATGTGACAGACTCAAGAGGACACTTCAGAGGTCAAATACATGTCCGAATGCGACTTGTTTTGAAAGCAATGTGTATTTTGATTCTGGTTAAACTCATGTGATTGGACGTAAAACATGAAGGTTCAGTTACTGTATCTGATGCTCTCTCTTTGGACAAAAGCCCTGCAACCGATAGTTTGTCCCTACCCTTTGTCACTTAACTCATCCATAATACAGCATTTATCTAGTCAAAATATATTACAGAGGAGATCCTGAGGAACTCAGATAGGGCATCATATAATGTATTGGAGACAGACGAATAACATTGAGGCAAGAAGAAAGAGGGGAAAGATTTCTTGGTCTTTGCTAAAGATCAAAGTCTGATAGCTAGAGAGCAAGGAAAGAACAAAGGAGCAGAAAAACACACTCGCGTGTCTGTGTGTGTGTATGTGTGTGTGCGTGTGTGTGTGTGTGTGTGTGTGTGTGTGTGTGTGTGTGTGTGTGTGTGTGTGTGAAGTCACAGGAGTGAATCCTTAGAATAGCAAGGGCAGTGATCAAAAGCATCTTGAGGTGATAGCGAAGGTGATTCAAGCAGAAACAGGAAAGTGTATTGAAGTTACAAGACTGCGCACGTTGCATCTTTAACAGTTGGTGTACAGTATTATCTTTTGAGGGAGATTGTCTTTGTTGTACCTTCCTGCTGTTGGTATATGGATGTATACACATTCCCAAGTCTAGCTTTCATTAGAGCTTCACATTTGTCATGCACAGGGAGATCCACTCTTGTAAAAGGAGTCACACTGTGCGCAGCTGTTTACTAACCTGGCCAAAGACAAAGATATCTGTAAAATGGATGGATGGATGGATGGACGGACTCCTATGTGATAGGTGATAGATGTTAGATGGATGGATAGATGATAGACTGATGAGTAGATGATATATGAATGGATAGATGGATAGACAGATAAATCAGAAAACCTTTATTCGTCCCACAATGGGGAAAAAAATACATAAAAAACCCAACTGATGTTGCAGATGCGTTGCTCCGTCCTGTACGACCCAATTTATAGAGTTTCCCTCACTCATGAGCACGCACATGTTTAGGCCAAAACAAGAAAACAACAGTATGGTTTAAATATACACACACGGCAAAGGAGGTGATTTGCATAATGCTCCTATTATTACGCGTATCCTAGCCTGCCTCCACGTTGACATACTGGTCTTGTGGGTAAATTGAGAAGTAACAAATAAAAGAAAAAAAAACATTTTTTTTTTAAGAGATTGCCCCTCAGACCCCCTCGTCCCCTGACAATGTTTTGATTTCCCTGTTTTACAAACGATGGATAATGAGATAATAATCTGCAAATTTCACATCAGCGGCAAAGATCAAGGAGCTCATATTTCCCCTGCCTGCTTTCTTTTTTACCGTCTTCTTGTTATTCAAGTCCATGTCACAAGGTCAGAGCATTCCCTGCATTTTTTTGTCACTATCAATAACATCGTTCATATGAATAGTTTAATGAGGAAGACGTTTGAGTAGAAGAGAAGAACCTCGAAGGTGAAACACATTGCCCGGTGGCATGCTTATCTATCTTACATTTATTCTGATTTAGAATCATCTTGTAAGTACCGTATTTTCCGCACTACAAAAGGCGCTTTGGGGTAAAAGGTGCATTTTCAACAAATTGCCTGTTTTAAACGATTTTCATGTATAGGGCGCACCGCATTATAAGACAAATAGAATAGAAGCCACAAGAATGGCTGCAGTTATTTGATGCATCCACTAGATTGAACTCCACTAAAGGGAGTACAACTCAGATTTATACAGAGCTTTCACAGTAGCTGCTTCAGCTGTGACAAAACTGTACAGAATATTTTAAATGCAACGTCAAATTATTTATCTATGTATCGGGTACATCGGTTTATAAACTGCACTGTTAGCTTTAGGGAAAATTAAATGTTTTTATGTGTGTCTTATAGTGTGGGAAATGTGGAAATGAACATTACAAACTGGTGACAAAATAACCTCTTCATTAATGACCTGAGACATACTTTCTTATTTGTGAAGGAGGCTACACAGCTTAGCAAGGGTTGGCAACTGCCACACTTACTAAATGCCTTCATTGTAGTACATGGTAGTACATATTTTGAAGTATTTTCTATTTTAATCTTGTGGTTTTATACATAGTGGACCACGACAAATAGAAAGTATTATAAAGGTAATACATCATTTACTTGATGTCCTTCAAGCACACATTTAGTCTATTTTGAAGAGTGTTTTCATATCATTGTTATTGTGACTGGAAATGATTCCTTCAAGCACAAAAAATGGGCATCCATGTTCATTACATGGCATTCATAAATTTTAGCAAAGATCAATCGTTGTTTTCTTGTTTGTTTGTTTGTTGTTTTTTGTGTGTGTGCTATTTTCATCAAAAGTCATCAAAAGGTTCAGTGACCTTACAGGCCACTTACGTCACCTGGATCAACCCTTGATAGGTGACAGTGAAGGTTGAAGTCTGTTGCTCTTGACAGCTCAAATGCATGGTGCAACCTCCAAAATGAATAAGCACATTTTTAAAACCTTACATTGAAGATTGCGGACATTTGCAGAAATATATTTCTTCGATTTTGAAAAACCCTTTGGAAAACTAGTCTTTATAATTGCAGTTGGTTCACATTTTAATGTACGTATATGGTATTACTGTATGTTGTCAGACCTATACTTTCATTTTCTACTCTGAATAAATTAAGTAATATTTAAACTTTGTCCAATTGGGCATGTTTTTAGTTTAATCAACAGAAAACAGCTGTAATAAACACACCAAGGATGATAGAGATTTTCTGGCCAATTCAACAGGCAGTAGTTGACTAGCACATTGGATTGCATTTGAAGTGGATGTTGCCTGGGCACTTAACTTCACACGGTGAAAAGAAATTCTCCAAAGATCTGTTCGGTGACTTAACAATTTTTGTCTGTAGTTTTGTAAAGGAAAAGGAAATGACACTTGTGCCGATTTGCCCATCAGTTAACTCGATGGAACTAAACGGTGCTCAGGTGAAATTATTGATAAGGCATAATTAGTGCTTGTCCGAAACCTAATTTAGTATATTTGTATTGTGTTCTTTTCCCACTAGCTTGCTACACTATACCAATTACAAACAATTGTTTCTAGTGTTTTACTTTTTCTCACTATTTTGAATGCTTTTACCACAAAATACATGTTTTGTAATTGAAGTTTGAGGGAACAGATGAGATTCCCGTCTGCATGGTTGTCCAATGCCGCCAATGCTTTCTTTTCCAGAAAATGTTTCTGCAGCCATCAGGTAAAACGTCTCTAAATGAGAATGATATGTGTGATATAAACATTCCCATTAAAATGATAGCACAAAAAGCACAATCAATGCTAAAGCGCCCAAATGAAGAGTGAAATGCAACGTTTGGGCCATGTAGGTTGCATCAAATAAATGGTGGTTTCATCCAATAGTGGTTTCATCCTAATGGTGTCATTGTCATGATGTATCTTCAGATAAACACATTTATTTCATGTGTGAATTGACAACATGAATTATCGACGTTTTAATCATTGACCAATAGTAATGTGAATGAAAATCATTTCCACAACAAAAATAATCTTTGTGATTTGTCAGAACAGGTCTTTTCCCAGTAGTTTGTAAAAATATTCAGAAGGAAGCTGTGTTGGATATGGGCGTTTGTACAATTATCCTAGCCTTTCAGTTGGTCTCATTTACCTGCTCTCACGGAATTCGCTCTGTCTGTTTTGCTCCGTCAACGTCTCAACTTGTGAGGTCTCCGGTTACGATGCCCCGACATTATTTCAACTTGGCTGTGCGCCACAATCCCTGCCAAGTGTTTTTTTTAAACAGCAGACATTTTGGCTATTCATGGGCATAAAACACACAGGTGTAAATAATAATACTAATGATGGGCCCCAAGTCCATTAAATAGTGCTGCAAAGTGTGACAGTCAGTAAACCCACGCATGAGCAATGCCAGTAAACTGGCTCACCTGTATGGTGTTGAGCAGGGGTGGGCAAACTTTTTGACTCGCGGGCCGCATTGGGTTCTAAAATTTGATAGAGGGGCCGGGCCAGGAGCATTTGGAGGGAGTGTTTGGGCCGGAAATACTAACCCTAAAGCATTAAAGGATAACCGACGCCTCCGGACAAGTTATGTCCATAATTTATAAAATCACTTCAAATGACTTCGACTGAGCGTATTTTACAAAGATTCCACAGTATATATCTATAGTTTACGTTTTAAGACTGACGCTGAATATTCATGAAGTCTTGTTTTCGAGTTGATGACGATCCCCATTGACGTCACGTTTGGACCGCCCCTGATTGAGAAAGCGACACACAATGCATTTTGGGTACTATGTTTGGTCTGAAAACTTCGTGTTGATCCGTGTCATTGACGGCTCGAATTGATATGGGAGGACTCCTTGAATCAATTGCAAACATTTCTGCTTTCCTCTTCAGAACTATTTGAATCATATTCATAACTGGATGAGTAACAAGAAAACATCTTCTCCGAATCTGAAGCCATTGTTTTGATTCTCGAGCAAGGCGTGACGTCACGAACAAGGGGGTGAGACCTTCTGAAACTGGCATTTTCCAGATTCATTTTGAAGTCATTTTTATTGGTGTTTTTCATTTCACTAAAAATATCAGCCTGCCTGATTTGGGTATTTTAGATGCTATAAAACGTTTTTCTGATGTCAGTGGGAAACAAAAACAAAAAATAGTGCCGGTTGTCCTTTAAATGTAGTGTGTACAAACCTCATAGCACAGTAAGAACACTACAACCCAATTTATGAACTGTCTTTCAAATGTGAAAAATATCCCTGATCAGTTAATAAATTTGTCTCAAGGAATATGGTGTTTACATATTATTTCGCAGATACTTGGAGGAGGAAATGGAAATAGATTAAAATAACATATGCACTGTGATTTATCAAAATTGCGTCTGTTTTAAATAAGTTTTCATTGAAGGGGCAAAGTTAAAGAAATCAACATTTATTGAAAAATGGAATCACTTTCAACATTCAAAACATATTATTACACAACGAAATATGCAAGCTCAAAAATACCTACCTGTGTTAAATTCCGCCAAATCATAGATGGTTTGTCCTGACGCGCGCTCAACAAACTCTCCACTGACGCCCTCGCCTACACGCGCAAACAATACACGTGTACCGTCGCCGAGCACACAGACATAGGCTACCTGCAGTGGAAATTTGCATACACGGCACGGCGGCCAATCAGAAGCCTGCTTCTTTCTTCCGGACTTTCTCAAGCGTTATAAAGTCGTTCTCCAAAATAGATGCACAGAACCTCAGCCCAGAAGAAAGATTCAAAAGAAGCTAACAACATATGTGACGCTACAAAACGTAAATTTACATTAAACCATGACTGTGAAGTGTACGTGAGACTTATGAAAGGGGCTTGGTGGCTCGTAGGAAGCAATGCAAACGTTGCATTGTGCACCACAATGGCAATCGACTACTGCAGCAAAGTCTACAGCCATGCACATTTACCGTAAAATAAGCACGGTAGCGTTTGTCGTAGGTACATTCTTCATTTAAAAAAAACTTCATACTTTGTGCAAATGTTTTTTTAATGTGATTAGCTGTCTCATTGTGCTTCAAGTTGGGAAAAATGGGGCAGGCAACTTTTCAGTTATCTGCCCTGTTTTCCGCTAACTTTTTGTCATGAGTTTCAGACACTGTTTTTACTATAATTTGGGCAAGTTCGGCGGGCCGGATTAAAAAGCCTAACGGGCCGTATGTGGCCCGCGGGCCGTAGTTTGCCCAAGTCTGGTGTTGAGCCACCATGAATGTCATTAATCACCAGTCTATTCGCGTAAGCAGTGGGTGAGCAGCTGTAATACAGCTGTCGCACTGGTTCTTAACCTGGGCAATAGATCGAACCCTTGGGGTTCGGTGAGTCAATCTCAGGAGTTCGGCAGAGCGTTCGCCAACACACTTCTATTAATTACGTAAACAGACCATTAGGTCCGCCCCCAGAGGTCGTTTAGTCCGTTGTTATGTCCGTTTAGCAATCAGTAGGGCTCCGGACGAAACTGGGAAATACCACAGGGGGCAGTATAGAGTTCGTACCGAATCGGAAAAATGAATACAGATAGAGAAGAAGAGAGGCCAGCTAGACTGTTGCTGCTTCCCCCATTCACAACGAATGAACAGGCTAGCCGCTAGCCAGTAGCTAGCAGTAATGAACGTGTGACTGTCGTTGTAATACGTCATTTTTATGTTTTATCCATACTGTGTCGGGCAAAAGAAGAAAGTGGTCGCATGAATATGTACAACATGGATTATCATGTATCACGGAACGTGATGGGAGTGAGCTGCATGATATCTGCATGATTTGTAACGCCAAGTTGAGAAACTCTAGTCTCGCACCAGCAAAACTTAAGGAACACTTCTTCAAGCTGCATGGAGACGGGGAATACAAGAACACACCACTTGCTGAATTAAAGGTGAAGAGAGCTAGATTCGATGAAAGGGCCACTCTGCCTGCTCTTGGATTTGTACCTGTAAGCAAAGTTTCTGCATTGTGTTTGTTTTGTTATTTGAACAAGGTGATGTTCATGCATGGCTCATTTTGTGTAGCAGTAAAAAACATATCTATGTCTTGAATTTGAAGAACAAAACATTTTATTTTTCAATCAAGAGGGTTTCGGTGAATGCACATATGAAACTGGTGGGGTGCGGTACCTCCAACAAGGTTAATAACCACTGAGCTATAGGAATATTGATTGGACCATGGAGGCCAAATAACTTTTGACAAATGACCAGTTATGATAAAATTGCCCAAAACCTATTCAACATAATATACGTGTTGTCAACAACTGATATAATATGTTGTTGTACAGTTATTTTATGTAAATATCATTAATCAACAGCATCAACCAAACTGGAAGCTCAACGAAACCGCAACGTCATAAAAAAACAAAATGAATTGTGTCCCATGGCCGTCACATTACACAAAGCATCATTGTGGTACTTCCACAACAACCTTATCCAAAGCAGAACACAACACAAAAATAACTGTGTGCAATTGTGATTGCACTTTGTAAAAAAAAAATCAAATATGGACCGGGTTGACAGTCTAAGTGTTGCACAGACAAAAGTGGTACAGTAAAAGTTAAATAGCAGATGCTTGGAAAACAACGGCAAAAGCTGACAGTGGTAATACTATTCCATTGTTACAAAGATGTCATTGGTCCATCGAGTGCTTTTGATGTGCACAGGGAAGCAAAAGGAAAAGATGCTGTCTATACCTGTTGGTCATGTTAAAATCGAGTTTATTTTGCCCTTTGACTTGATCACTTTTCCAGCAAACTGAACAAATCCCACTGTGATCAATGCCCTTTCATATTTGGTTTGATTTGTGTTTTGGGATTAGTTTGATAGGATTGAAGTATCATGGGGAGTGTAAGAGCCTTTGTAAATTGTGACAGGTTCCATCCTGTCAAAGAACAAAATGGAATCAAACTACTGTACATTGGATTATGATTTGATCGGTCATACTTTATTTTGAAACATTTTCCCTGTACTGTCTGAAATGCTTTTTGTTTTGAATATACTCTTTCTGCAAACTCTTCTTTCTTTTTTTCCTTTCGGCTTTTCCCTACAAGGGGTCGCCAGAGCAAATCAGTGCCCTTCATCTTTTGAGGTTTGATCCGCATGTTTGTTTTGCCCAAGCTTTTACGTCGGCTGCCCGTCCTGATACAACCCTCTGTATTTATCCGGGCTTCCCTTTGTGGCTACAGAACAAGCAACTTGCTCAGTAAAATGCTCCCAAACACAAAATGGTCATTGGCACAGCAACATTCAAAAAAGCAAAAACTATACTCACCATTTGATGACAATGCTCTGATAATAATAATAATAATAATAATAATAATAATAATAATAATAATAATAATAATAATAATACTACATTTTATACCGATTTTTAATTGAAAATTAGGGGTGCGCGTTATACACGTGTGCATGTTATACTCTAAAAAATACGGTAAGTAACAGTGATTTCAACAAGCGTCATTCTTGACTTTTAAGGGGGGCAAAACTTCTCTTAGCTATCGACATGCTGAAAATCCAATGTTAAATTCACTATTTATGGGGAAAACTGTTAAAAACAATGCATTCATCCTTGGCTTAAAACGAACTTTGAGCATAGATGGTAATTAAGTGTGCAGGAGTGGCATGCAAAGGACAATCCCCGGAGTCGGACTGACGTAAGTGGAGCGTAACCCGCAGCAGCAGGTTGACAAGCAAATGGTGGAAGCTTTTTGCTGCACTTGTGTACTCTTTCTGCAAACACTTGGAAAGTAACCTTTGCGAAGCCTTAAACCATTGTGCATACAACAAATAAGATTGGATTGGATTGGATTGGATATGCCATTATTATTCTCACAGTGGAGAAATTTACATTTCACAGCAGCAAAGTGATGAAAGGAATGAAAGTAGAAAAACAAAATACATGAGCTGCTGGAAAAGCAGCCACTCTCGCGGCGCCGTCTTGAAGTCAAAAGAACAAAAAAAAAACAAAATAACAAATAATATGACAGCATAGAGACAATATGACAAAACAAAGACACAGAGAGACATTCATTCTTCAGGACTTTGCATTTGTTTTGTTATTTGAACAAGGTGATGTTCATGCATGGCTCATTTTGTGTAGCAGTAAAAAACATATCTATGTCTTGAATTTGAAGAAAAAAAAATTCTTTTTCAATCAAGAGGGTTTCGGTGAATGCACATATGAAACTGGTGGGGTGCGGTACCTCCAACAAGTATTTGTCAGATTTTATTGAAAGTGAACACATGTAGGAGCTGCATTCCATTGCGTAAACTTCCAATGTGCACGAGAGGTTTAGCTGTTTGATTGATTACCCAGCTCCCTTTCATCACCTTTACACTACCACATCTATCGCTTGCTACTTTGCTCACCGCCCACGGTTTACACTTGTGCACACAAGCCATTCGAGGGCCGGGGGGGTGTCACAGAGGCCCAGCTAACGGCATATTAGCCACCTGTGAGCAAGCCAAGCGCTCTGTAAATACCCAGAGGATCGACTACATTTCCACCTAATTTTCGCAATCTCCCATAGATATGTCATCCTCACTCTCACATTGATAGTAAACGTTCACAACAGATAAGTACAGAAAAATCTTTACAATTTTTTGACTTTGTGCATAGATTCATCAAGTGTCACTGTGCATATTTCATTTTAAATATGGTAACATGACTTGCCTTTTAAAAACAGCAGTTTATTCATTTGTTTTTACAGGCTTCTGCTGCATTGACTGGACATCACAGACAGCCCCTACCCAAGCCCAAAATGAAATTTGTGTTAGGTCAGACAGGCCCAAGATTTGGCAGTCAGACAGACTTGCACAAGTAAATTGCTCCAAAAATATCACTGTGCAATTAAAACTATTCACACACACTCACACATGCACGCACACACATGCACGCACGCACACACACACACACACACACACACACACACACACACACACACACACACACACACACACACACACACACACACACACTACTTTTACAAAGCAGGTATATTGTACATATCAATACTAACAAAAAACTTACCATCTGGTAGGGTACAGCCCTTGCCCTTTACTTTGTTGTCAATGAATTATTTTTTTTGTTTTAATGGCAAAGGCATTTTTCACATCCTCAATAAAATAATTAAAAAAAAAACAATAATGATTTCGAGATGTAGAATACTACGGGACTATGCTGTCATGCAAAATACACGAGGATATCTTTGCTCCAGGCAAACTTTTTAAAGATATGATTTAATGTTGTTGCAGCTGCAATAACCCATTCAGAAGGCATTGCTGTTTCCATGAAGGCCTCTAATTGTGGTTGTTCAGCAGTTTCCTGTTCGTAACGCAGCCAAAGGTCAAATGTGTGCCTTTGACCCCTTACCTTGACTTTTGCTTAAGGATGTGGGTTGGAGAGGGTGTGGAGGTAGTGTAACAATAAATAATACATTTGACTAAATATGAAGCTTGTTTACTCATGCCTCCAAAACTGAATCAGATCTGTTGGGCAAGGACGGACATATAATAACTCAACTGGCTTTTTCTGAAGGACATCAAAACACATTCCTTTGGTTTAGACATCTGTTAAAGTGACTGGTCAGAGGCGGAGTGGGGAGTCTGTTTTTATTGGAACAAGGGCCTTACTGTGGAAGTGGATTTGAGCTGCATCTCCACCCCGAATTCAGTTCCTCATAGCCAAACGTTAGAGCTGTAATAGCGCAGCTGCACTTCAAATAGCAATCAAAAGGTGATGGTGGGGCGTGCGGTGGGGAACAACAAGCAATTAACATTTTGAAAGTACCACTCAGACTGTTGGAGTGCTAATAAACAATTGTATGATGCATTAATCTGCCTCTGGTTTGCACATGGAGGCCCTCACAGTGTCGCTTGAATCTCTGTGGTGCCATCATAAGTTCTAATGAGACAATAGCATTAATCAGGAAAAAGCAAGTGTGAATTCGCCAGAAGACAATGTCTTAAGTAATAGCCAATTAGGTGACAGCATGAAATATTTTATTACCTCTTAGTGCTATTGAGAGGCATATCTATCAAATGTGTTGTGCGTTTATGGGCAGAGACAATCAGAAATGGCTGCTGCATATATTTTAGAACATTTGAAAACCATACTATACATTAATTTCTTTTTTGTTCTTCTTTTTTACATAATACATTTTTACATTACAAATCCTAACCGGATGCACAAAGCATCAATCATCAATGACCGCTGACCTCACAAATTCACATCAGAATTAGAAATCGCAGCCTTCCAGACGACGTTGGAGACACATTTTTTTCTTTCATATCCCAACAAGAGTAATAGTCTATTTATACAGGAATGATCATCGTCATTTCCCATACATTTGACATCATACCACCTCACTTCAGTGAGAATCACTGTCAGTGAGAGTGGGGTCAGTGAGAGTGACAATTAGACTACTTAAACCAGGGGTGGGCAAACTTTTTGACTCATGGGCCGCATTGGGTTCTAACTAAAATTTGACAGAGGGGCCGGGCCAGGAGCTTTTGGAGGGAGTGTTTGGGCCAGAAATACTAAACCTAAAGCATTAAAGGACAACCGACGCCTCCGGACAAGTTATGTCCATAATTTGTAAAATCACTTCAAGGGGGTGGGACCTTCTGAAACTGGCCATTTCCGGATTCATTTTGAAGTTATTTTTATTGGTGTTTTTCATTTAACTAAAAATATCAGCCTTCCTGTTTTGGGTATTTTAGATGCTATAAAACGTTTTTCTGATGTCAGTGGGAAACAAAAAAAAAAAAAATGTGTCGGTTGTCCTTTAAATGTAGTGTGTACAAACCTCATAGCACAGTAAGTACACTACAACCCAATTTATTAACTGTCTTTCAAATGTTAAAAATATCCCTGATCAGTTAATAATTTTGTGTCAAGGAATATGCAAGATATGGCGTTTACATATTTCGCAGATACTTGGAGGAGGAAATGGAAATAGATTAAAATAACATATGCACTGTGATTTATCAAGATTGCGTCTGTTTTTAATAAGTTTCCATCGAAGGGGCAAAGCTAAAGAAATCAACATTTATTGAAAAATGGAATCACTTTCAACATTCAAAACATATTATTACACAACGAAATATTCAAGCTCAATAATACCTACTTGTGTTAAGTTTCGAAAAATCATGGATGGTTTGTCCTGACCGTGCGCTCTACAAACTCTCCACGGACGCCCTCGCCTTCACGCCTAAACAATACACGTGTACCGTCGCCGAGCACACAGACATAGGCTACCTGAAATTTGCATACTCGGCACGGCAGCCAATCAGAAGCCTGCTTCTTTCTTCCGGACTTTCGCAAGCGTTCTAAGTCGTGCATTTGCATATCATTTTCCAAAATAGATGCACAGTACCTCAGCCCAGAAGAAAGATTCAAAAGAGGCTAACAACAACAAGCTACAAAACGTAAATTTACATTAAACCGTGACTGTAAACTGTACGTGAGACTTATGAAAGGGGCTTAGTGGCTAGCAACAAGCAATGCAAACGTTTCATTGTGCACCATGATGACAAATGACGACTGCAGCAAAATCTACACTGTAGATTTGTCGTACATTATATTCTTTCATAACTTCCACAGTTTCAGTTCAAATCAAACAGACGTACTTACCCTTGAATTCTTTGAAGAAATATTCACTCTCCCACCGGGTCTGAAATTTTCTGCACTCACTTTCTACCTTTCACTTCTTTGTTTCTGCCAATTGCCTTGATCAACAGTAGCTCCCCCTGGTGTTAAACTTAGAAGTGCGGGCAAAATTTGATGTGCGGGCCATATTCCATTCTGTTTATAAAATTTCTTGCTGTCACATCTCGTCGCCGTCCTGGGCGCGCCCCGCCCCTCCTGTCACCTCCTCCGCTGCTCCCGGGAGACGGCCCCTCCCATCATCACGCACCTGGGTCCCCACAGCTGACTGTCATTCCCTTGATTGTGCCTTCTGACTATATCTACCGATCGCGCCATTCTGGCGCCGTCGGAGTATTCTGAAAGCCATCCTGGACTTCCGTGCCGTCAGATCAGCTGTCACCGATCTCCCTCACTCACCTCATCCTGCTGTCCTTTTTTTATGCGTGCCTCAGTAAAGACTTTTGTATACGAGTATCTGTCTCGCCGTGTATTTCGGATCCACACCCCCCGCTTTCCTTTCGTCACTCGAGCCCAGCCCTCGAGCCTCAAGTGACGTGACATAATACTCCGACCAACCATGGATCCCGCCGGCGAAGACAGATATCTCGCCGCCCTCACCGAGCAAGCGGAGCGTTCAAGCCAGCTGGCCCGAGCCATCGCGGAAATCAGCCAAATTACCACCAGGCTGGCTCAACGCTTCGAGGCGGCTGAGGCACGCATTTCCGCTCTCACGATCAAGTCTTCCCCGCCCGTGAGTAGGCACGCTCCTCAATTTCCCCTTCCCTCCCGCTACGCAGGCGAGACCGGGCGTTGCGCTCAGTTTTTAATGCAGTGCACGCTCGTGTTTGAGCAACATCCATACGCCTGCGTTAGCGATGAGGCGAAGGTAGCCTTCATCACCAGCCTGCTCACGGGAGAAGCCGAGACGTGGGTGCTGGCCATCCGAGAATCCCGACCGGAGCTGCGCACCTCGTATCCGGACTTCGTCGCCGAGTTACGCCGGGTTTTCCATCACCCGGTGACGGAGTCCGAAGCGGAGGGGAGATTACTGGACTGCGTCCAAGGGGCCCGTTCAGCCGCGGAATACTCCGTCGACTTCCGCATCCGGGCCGCTGGCAGCGGCTACGGCGACCGAGCGTTGAGGGGGGTGTTTCGTCGCGGATTGAACACCGACCTCAAGGACGAGTTGGCTACCCGCGACGCGGGCACCACCTTCGACGACCTGGTCGCCATCGTCATCGGCCTGGATCACCGCCTTCGGGAGCGACAGAGGGAGCAGCGCGGCCGACGGCCCAGACAGCCACGCAGCCGGTCCAGATCTCCCACACCCGGCAGCGAGCGTGTGCGGCGCCTGGAGGAATCCCCCGAACCCATGATCGTTGGGGGGGGGAACGACCACACCACCCCCGGGGCTCGTCGCACCCAAGGCCCCCAGGCGAAGACCTCAGGTCCACGCAAGTCCCCGGCAAGACGGCGACCACAGCGACCTCTGGAGGTCAAATCCACTACCCCCGTTACGCGGTTGGAGCTGGACAGCGAATTAATCGGCCCGTCCAGCTCCCAAACCGTGCGGGCCCTAGTGGACTCTGGGGCCGACGGGTGCATCATTGACCCCCAGCTGGCGGACTCGTTGGGCTGCCAGCTGATCAATCTCCACCCCCATAAGGAGATGGTCGACCTGGACGGCAGACTGTTGGCCCGAGTCACCCACCTCACGGCCCCGCTCAAACTCCGGGTGGCGGGGAACCACGTCGAGCACCGCCAATTTTTAGTTATGCCCTCCCGGAATGCGCCGTTGGTATTGGGTCTCCCCTGGCTCAATACCCACGACCCGTCAATCTCCTGGGAGGGCCCCACCATTCAGGGCTGGAGCCCCTACTGCTACGCCAACTGCCTACGGTCGGCTACGGCAGGGCGAGACGCCTCCCGCGGTGGACCGCCGGAGGCCATCTGCCTCAAGGGCGTGCCACACTGCTACCACGACCTGCGGGAGGTGTTCAGCAAGGACAACGCCCAATCCCTGCCGCCCCACCGACCGTATGACTGTGCTATTGACTTGCAGCCAGGGGCTCCATTACCGGACTCCAGACTTTTCCACATCTCACAACCGGAACGGGAAGCCCTGAGCACTTACATAGACTCCTCCCTCGCGGCGGGACTCATTAGGCCGTCTCGGTCTCCGCTGGGCGCAGGGTTCTTCTTTATTGACAAGAAGGACGGAACCCTGCGTCCATGTGTCGATTATCGGAGTCTGAACGACATCACCATCCGTAACAAATACCCCCTCCCCCTCATGGACTCAGCCTTCACGCCCCTTCAGTCCGCAACCATTTTTTCTAAATTAGACCTCCGCAGTGCGTACCACTTGGTCCGCATCCGGGAGGGGGACGAATGGAAAACTGCATTTAAAACACCATTAGGACATTTTGAATATCTGGTGATGCCGTTCGGACTCACGAACGCTCCCGCCGTATTCCAAAATCTGATCAACGATGTGCTCAGGGACTTCCTCAATGTTTTTGTTTTCGTTTATCTGGATGACATTCTTATTTTCTCTCGTTCTGCAGAGGAGCACCGGCAACACGTCCGACGGGTCCTGGCGCGGCTCCTGCAAAACCGGCTCTACGTGAAGGCAGAGAAGTGCGAGTTCCATGTCCGCTCTCTGTCCTTCCTAGGGTTTGTCGTGGAGCGGGGGCAGCTCAGGGCCGACCCTACTAAGACTAAAGCGGTGGTGGAATGGCCGATCCCGAAGACGCGCAAACAGCTTCAGCGGTTTTTGGGGTTTGCCAACTTCTACCGCCGCTTCATCCGCGGGTATAGTCAGAAGGCACTCCCCCTCACTAACCTCACGTCCTCTAAGATCCCCTTCAGGTGGACGCCCGACGCAGAGGGGGCATTCAACCGCCTCCGTCTTGCCTTCACTAACCCCCCAGTTCTGCGTCATCCCGACCCGGATCTCCCGTTCACGGTCGAGGTTGACGCATCCGAATCCGGAGTAGGGGCCGTCCTATCCCAGCGCTCTCCCATGGACCAGAAGCTACGCCCATGCGCCTTCTTCTCCCGCCGGCTCAGCCCCGCCGAGGCCAACTATGACGTCGGCAACCGGGAACTGCTGGCGGTCGTCCTGGCCCTTCAGGAATGGAGACACTGGCTTGAGGGAGCGAAACACCCCTTCACCGTCTTCACGGACCATAAAAACCTGGCGGCCATCCGGTCGGCCAAGAGACTAAACTCAAGACAGGCCCGATGGTCACTCTTCCTCACCCGGTTTAACTTTTCTCTCACCTACTGCCCAGGGTCACAGAACACCAAGCCCGATGCCCTATCCCGCATCCATGAGCCGGCAGAAAGGGAGGAGACCACCACCAACATCCTGCCGGCCCAACGCATCCTGGGTGCCCTGAGGTGGGAGGTTGAGAGAAAAGTACAGCAAGCCCAGGGGACGACCCCCATCCCCAGGGGCTGTCCTAAGGATCGCCTGTTCGTCCCCCCCCCTCTTCGCACGGAGGTGCTCGTCTGGGGGCACACCTCCAAGATAGCTTGTCACCCGGGGGTCAACAGGACGATCCAACTCATCGCCCAACGGTTCTGGTGGCCGGGGTTCCGGAGGGACATCACCCTCTTCGTGAAGGCCTGCCCGACCTGTGCCTGTGGGAAAGCCTCCCATCAGCCCCCGGCAGGACTCCTCCGGCCGCTACCGGTACCGTCCAGACCCTGGTCCCACATCTCCGTTGACTTCGTGACAGGCCTCCCCCCCTCCCGTGGCAAGACGGTCGTCCTTACCGTTGTGGACCGATTCTCCAAGTCGGCCCACTTCGTCCCGTTAACCAGGTTGCCGTCCGCCATCGAGACGGCTCAACTCCTGGTTAACCACGTCGTCCGTCTCCACGGGATTCCGACGGACATCGTGTCGGACCGGGGACCGCAGTTCGTGTCCAAGGTATGGAAACGTTTCTGTCGGTCCCTAGGGGCGTCGGCGAGCCTGTCGTCTGGATACCATCCCCAGACCAACGGACAGACGGAGAGGAAGAACCAGGACCTGGAGGCGGCCCTCCGGTGCGTGTGCCTCCACAACCCGGCGTCGTGGGCCCTGCACCTACCCTGGGTGGAGTACGCCCACAACTCCCTGGTCTCCGCAGCCACAGGTCGGTCCCCATTTATGTCCGCCTGTGGCTATCAGCCGCCCTTGTTTCCCACTCAGGAGGGCCAGGTGGAGGTCCCGTCTATTGAACATCACCTCAGACGGGCCCACCGAGTCTGGAAGGAAACCAGGGACGCCCTGACACGCACCGCATCCCGGAACCAGCGGGTGGCGGACCGTCACCGGAGACAGGCACCCAACTACCAGGTCGGGCAGGAGGTGTGGCTGTCGACGAGGGACCTTCGGCTGGCAGGGTCTTCAGCCAAGCTGGGCCCACGCTTCACGGGTCCCTTCCCCATCGAGGCCATCCTCAGCCCGGTCTCGGTGAGGCTCCGGCTGCCACCCACCATGAGGATCCACCCCGTTTTCCATGTTTCCCTCCTCAAGCCAGTGGAAACCTGCTCCTTAGCCCCCACGCCCACCCCCCCACCTCCCCCCCGGATGTTGGCCGACGGACCGGTCTACACCGTGCGGGAGATAATGGACTCCAGGCGCATGGGCAGAGGAGTGCAGTACCTGGTCGACTGGGAGGGCTATGGACCGGAGGAACGACAGTGGGTCCCACGTGCCTGGATCCTCGACCCATCTCTCATCCGGGCGTTCCATGCGGCTCACCCCTCCAAACCTGGTGGGCCGCCAAGAGGCGTCCGTTGAGGGGGGGGCACTGTCACATCTCGTCGCCGTCCTGGGCGCGCCCCGCCCCTCCTGTCACCTCCTCCGCTGCTCCCGGGAGACGGCCCCTCCCATCATCACGCACCTGGGTCCCCACAGCTGACTGTCATTCCCTTGATTGTGCCTTCTGACTATATCTACCGATCGCGCCATTCTGGCGCCGTCGGAGTATTCTGAAAGCCATCCTGGACTTCCGTGCCGTCAGATCAGCTGTCACCGATCTCCCTCACTCACCTCATCCTGCTGTCCTTTTTTTATGCGTGCCTCAGTAAAGACTTTTGTATACGAGTATCTGTCTCGCCGTGTATTTCGGATCCACACCCCCCGCTTTCCTTTCGTCACTCGAGCCCAGCCCTCGAGCCTCAAGTGACGTGACACTTGCGAGCCAATTAAATATGGACTGTGGGCCGCAGTTGGCCCGCGGGCCGTAGTTTGGACCCCGCTGACTTAAACAAAAGTGACCATAATGACATGACACGAGTACAAGCAACCTAATGAAACACAAATATCTTAGTGCATCATTGCGATATTTAACACAACGTGTACTCAGCGTGACTTGACCTTTTAAATCTAACCCATGGTCAGTGGGCAGATGGTAAAATGAAGCAATGATGACCTTAAAGGACAACCGACATCACTGTTTTGTTTCCTAACTGACATCAGAAAAACATTTTATAGCATCTAAAATACCCAAAACACGGAGTCTGATATTTTTATTCAAATGCAAAACACCAATAAAAATGACTTAAAGTGTCCAAAATCTGGAAAAGAATTGAGCTGCGAATTGGGCATTTTCAGAAAGTCCCGCCCCCAGTTCTTGACGTCACGCCAATATGTCTGGCATTGCTGGAAAATGAAAACAATGGCTTCAGATTCGGAAAATATGCTTTCTTGTTACACACCCAGTTATGAATATGATTCAAATAGTTCTGAAGAGGAAAGCATACATGTTTGCAATCGATTAAAAAATTTATTCCGTGCCATTTTGAGGCAACATTGGGGGGAAATTTATCACCAAAAAAGAGGCAGAGAATGGCGACCAAGCTCCGTGTGAGGAATCAATCATCCCGTTTCCATAGGCTGATAAATTCCTTACATGGAGCTTGGTCGCCCTCTTCTGGCTCTTTTTGGTGCAACATGACGTTTTCAGACAAAACAAGTACAGCAAAATATATTGACGTGATGGAAGGACTGCTACAATGTGTCCTTTTTTCGGTCAGGGGCGTTCTTTCATTGACGTCACGTACGGACTTGTCACCAACTCAAAAACAAGACCTCCGGAATATTCAGCGCGAGTCTTAAAACGTAAAATATAGCTATATGCGGTGGAATCTTTGTAAAATACACTAAATAGAAGTCATTTGAAGCAATTTTACAAATTATGGACAGAACTCCGGAGACGTCGGTTATCCTTTCAGTGGATTATGGATGTGCAGCGGATAAAATTCTGCACTTGAATGATTAGAGCATTTTTTAAACAGTCATATCCTCACCTACAATGCAGAACTTTGCAAATTAAATCTAAAACATTTGCTACATGAAACATGTTCATGCTATTTAATGCACAAATTCTATTTAAATACCATCGGCATGGGTCAGTATATAATTATATCACATATGATAACCATGAACAAAATATGGTTGTAATAATTTACGCATAAACTCAGCTTGTATTTCTTAAATAGTTATAGGTGTTTTCAAAAAAATCCTACTCTTTCCTACCAAGTACCCTCACTGACTGCATGCACCAACAGTTGGAGTTGGAGGGGTCATGCCACTTTACATGCACTAAAGCCTTAAAAAAAAAAAAAAAACAGCTCTACGGAAGGAGTGGTGGAAAAGTCAGATTTTTTGGGGCAGGGGGGAGGACAATTGGAAGCTCATTATTTACATTTAATATAATTCCCCTCAGCTCTGTCAATTTTTGTTTAAAAAGAGCATTAGAAAGACTGTCAAAAGAAAAGAAGGTATAGAGCCATTCATCCAATGTCCTACTTAGATTCTAATTTGGGAATACATCTATAATGTTGGGACAAAAATGTATTCACACTGACAAATTTTGCATTTATGTGTTTATTTATTTATTTAGGAAGATTTTCTAAGCCTACAAGCCTACAATTTCACATTCAACTTTGAAAAGCATTTAGCATACTGTATTTACATGAAGATGTTGACTGTCTGAAAGTCATTCGAACGGCTTGTTTTGTTTTCTTGAAAAATATAAAATACAATATCTTGCAAAGGAGCCATGTTAATTTTCATATTATTTTTAACCTTTTTGGTTTGGCCCTATCTTTTCTACATGTATATAAACAAAGCCTGAAAACGGGTAAAAAAATGCGTCTGTGTAAGCTCTCAGTCGTACAGGAGTGGTCCATCGGACGTGGTCCATCGGACGTTTCGCGTCCTAGGAGGCGAAACGTCCGAAACCTTCAAATTTGTACAGATGACGGCTGAAGAAACCTTCTCATAGATAACAAAATGGTACCATTACAGGTCTTGTAAAATTGCCGTGATGGAAAGTGTTTTGCTTGGTTGCTTTTGATGTTAAAAATCCAATCAAAACTGTTTCTGTACAAGTATGTTGAAACTATATTTGTGAAGTGGAAAGGTAGACTTGAGAAATTGTGGTGTTGCACTGAATAAATCATACAGCTAACATGGTAGCTACATGACCATAATAATGTATAGTTTAGTTCCTCATCATATGCCCCGTACAAAATCAAAACAGCATTAGTGCCTAATGTGAATGGAATACATTGCCCTCTTTGTTCCCCTGCCTTCCCTCCCCTAGCACAGAGAACTGCATAAAATACTTGAATTAGATCCCAGGGTTGGCCATGTGTCGTCTCCAACTGGTGTTCAGTGATATGCAAAATTCCTTATCTTCTCAACAAAAAGAGCTAACAAAGAACACTTAGAGACTGAGCGTCTCTAAATTGGGACAAGTTATGCAGCGGGGGGTGTTTTGGTGTCATAGCGAGGTGATGCAAAATTGGTGTGTGTTGGCTAGCAATTATACTCGGGTTGCACACAAAATGCATATGTATCTAAGCATGGGTACTCACGTACTATATGTCTGGATGTTTCGATACGCTGTATTAAATCTCATCAGATGCCACATTGTCGCAACATGTCACACAAGCAACCCCCCCCCCCACTTCATCACCCATACGCTTCACAAAGCTTAAAGCACGTATAAATAGGGAGGAGGGCGTCTGGTGTTACTGTGGTGCCCTAAGCCAGGTAATGATCGCAGGCACCAGAAGCCCTACAGATGGCTAATCTAACTATTGTCTTTCTGTCCTTGTCCTTCAGACCAAACTCCGCCCCAGTGCCTCCCCCTAGGTACCATGCTACTTTTTACCCCTATTTCCACCAATACTAATCTTGTTTAGCAACATTCGAAGATCTCTGAACGGCTTATCCCCATCTCTCCATTCAAACAACCCCCCTCCCCACCCCTTTCATTCCCTCTCCTTTTTTCCCTCTCAAAATGACAGAACAACATCACTATTGGTGGAGGCAGTTAACTTCAATGGTGTCAAAGGAGAGATTGGACCTGATGGTGTGGGTGGAAGGGCACCATCGGGAGAAACAAATAATGTTCAAAGTTTCTTTCAAGACAAGTTCATGCCCTGCCTAATTAGCAATTATACTTCAGAGTTTTTGCATTCACTAATATGTGGGGATTGATAGATATGGTGCTAACATGCTCAGAATCCTGATGCCGCCCTCCCACTGCCCAGGTCGGCCTTGCTCTTTCTTCATATCATCTGTCACTCTATACCCGCCATGTCAAATCAAGCTACTGTCTTCATCGCTGATACTGCAAGAAAGTCTTCCCTTTCGTCTGGAGGATGGTATCTGTGTTTGTTTGACAGGTGCATTGTGGCATGTCCATGTACAAATTCCTTTTTTTTCCTTTTTCTTTTTTTCATTTAAGATATGTTTTTCAATGTGGTTAGGCCTTTTTGGTGGTCAACATTTCAGAAAGGTTTTCAGTGATTTATATCACAGAAAAACTTATTTACTTTTTCATGACAGTATATTTTGTGCGATTGTAGCGTGTGGGTGGCCTTACTGCTCATTGGTGATTGTTCTGGTGATTATATATATATATATAACATAAAGTCACGGGGAAGCCGGAGCTTTCCCCAGATGACTTGGAGTGAGAGTGGATGTACACCTTGAATGGTTCATCAGCAAATCAAACAACGTCTTAATCATTCTTATTTCTGGTCGATTTTGAGTGTTCAATCAGCCTAACTATGTTTCTGAAATGTGTGAGAAAGATACTGAATGAGGTAAACTATTTTATTTTGTGTTTCCTGGGCTACATCAATATCACCAAAATTCGTGAGTCTTATTCCTAAATGTCAATGGCTGTACTGTACGGTCTCCAATCATTTTAACCTCCCACTATAATGAAACATAGAATGACTTCAATTCCATAACTACAGTATATTTTTCCTTTTTTCACTTAATAATTGTTTGACTTTTTTTAACAATCACTTTATCTGATTTGCTAAACCAACAATACAGTTAGACCTTATTGCTTCACCAATTCCACATATCCATTCATTTTCAATACCCCTCATCCTGTTTCATGGACGTGGCCTTCTGACTTTTGGTGAAAGGTGGATTACACCTTGTACCATTTGCCAAGTCAATCGCAAAGAATGTATACTGTACATTAGAGAGAGACAACCTATCATATCCACCCTCACATTTCACTGAGTGAGAAATGAATCATGATGCATGCAGCAAAGTCAGCAAAGAGTATCACTACGCACCTGTCATCAGTTCTTTTAGAATGTGTTTTTAGTGGGAACAGTCTCTCTTTTGTTTAAAATGCCACTTATCTCAGTTAGATGTCAACACTGAGAATGTGGGTGGTGTCTATAAGCATCACATCATTGCTCATATGTAAAATCGACACTGCTACATGGAAGATTGCAAAGATTGCCTCAGGCTGGCCGTATGTGTTCAGTATTCACAATTGCCATCACTGCTCATCTTTTTACTTTTGTTACCATGCACATCAAAGCATTTTCAATTCTTTTTCTCAGCTTGCTAATAGGGAACGTTGCCATTTATACAGATTTGAATAAGTGGCTAAGTAGCACAAAGGCCCCCACAGAATAGAGAATGACTTGAAACGCTTTCATCGGCTGCTAAAAAGGACATTGTTACTGTCCGACCTCCCCGCTGATTTCCACTGGCGCGGGTGAGGGTGGGGTGGAGGGGATTACAGGCGACGAAAGAATCCACTTAACACATTTTTTTTGTATTTCTATCTTTTCTTCTCCTCCTATTTGCTTGATGTCGAATTTATGAAAAGGAGGAATTATTGGCAAATATGATTTGTGCCTGTGTGTTACACCCAGGTATTGGCACGCCTTGGCATCAAAGACAGGAGCAGTGCTTTGAAGTTAATGTGACGAGCAACATCCCCCCCCCCAAACAAAAATACCAAAAAAAAAACATTGTCACTTGACACCTGTGCCCGAGCCAGTTTGCAATCTGGGATTTGTATTTGTCACAAAATTCCACCATCCTTTTTCTATACGGTTTATCTGGTTCAGGACCACAGAGGGCCTCTCCCAGCTGACTTCGGATTACATCCTCAAATGGTCAACGGTCAATCATTAGGCACGCAGAGAGAGACATCCATCCATTTTCCGTACCGCTTATTCCTCATTAGGATTGCGTGGGGTGCTGGAGCCAATCCCAGCTGTCTTCAGGTACGAGGTTGGGGGCACCCTGAATTGGTTGGCAGCCAATCAATGGGCATACAAACGCAGTCACTATCACACTCACACCTAGGGACAATCTGCCTGCCATGCATGTTTTTGGAATGTGGGAGGAAACCAGAGGACCCGGAGAAAACCCACGCTGGCCCGGGAGGAGCATGCAAGCTCCACACGGAGGCCGGACCGGGACGCGAACTGGCGACCTCTGCACTGTGAAGCTGATGTGCTAACCACTTGACTACCGGGCCGCCCCCAGAGACAGACAATATATATATATATATATATATATATATATAAATATGACAAATGCACCCAAAACCTCAGAGGTAGCATTGCAGGCACCAGCATCAAATGCTCAAACATGGAATGTGTTTCTGAGGCTAAATAAGAAAGCCCAATACAAAGACAAGTTCTGTTCTTCCATTGATGAGCCAGCACGGATGGCCAACCTCCGCTCTGCATCATTCTCCCAGGAAATGTCCTTCACTGCTGCCTTTTTTTTTTTGTTTCTGTAAGACTCCTTTTTTTCCAGGCGGCAGGAACTGTAAATGGCATGCTGGGTCAAAATTTAAATCATTAAAAATGTTTTTTTTCACTTTTTTTCAATTGTAATGAGGCTAGCATGGATTATGCTTCAGTGTTTGTGCAAAGAAAGTCACACAAAACTGAGTTCCATGCCTGACTTAGTTATATTAACGTATTGACAATGACACTCAAACTTGTTGACTGTGTCGATGAGAAGGTTTCTTCAGCCGTCATCTGTACTACTTTGAAGGTGTCGGACGTTTCACTTCTTATCCAAGAGGCTTCGTCAGTTCCCTTCTTATCCAAGAAGCTTCCTCAGTTCGCTGACGAAGCCTCTTGGATAAGAAGCGAAACATCCGACACCTTCAAAGAAGTACAGATGACGACTGAAGAAATCTGGTCATCCATGGACCACTCCTGTACGACTGAGAGCTTACACAGACATTCTTGACTCTTCGTCTTATTTATGAATAAACTGTCATCCGTAACACCTACATATCCAAAACACCTGGTAATAGTATTTTATGAACACTGACGTTGAGTCCTGTTTGTAAAACAACGACTCGCTCATTCTGTGACATTTAATTTGTCTATTATTTAAAATTCATATATTTGCTGGATATTGTTTTTTTCCTGATTGGTAAGAAGCGGAAAGACATGGCCACCTGCACCACAAGAAACAAGGTCCATATAAACTGCTCCCCAACAACCCCCAACCCCCTTTAGCAGAGTAAGGCAATTTTAGACAAATATAAAATACCTCAGATATGCCTAGGATTTAGAATGCTAAACTCAGGTGAACACAAACTGGCTGATACACTAACTGAAAGAAAACATATGATGCATCATTTCCAGGGAATGTTGTCTTGGTGATTGTTGATGGCTGGAAGCAGTTTTTGACATGATAATATAAGTGCATGGTTGGCACTTTAAACAAAGCAGATAATTCCTTTTCTGCATTCATTCAGAAAGGGTGATGGATTGCATCCTGACATGCATGTGCTGGAATATTGCTCATAAATTGCAAGTTGCTGATTTGTTGTCTTTGTGTAAATTCAGACAACACTATTTAAAATGACACAGATGACTCATAAATGTTTGTGATCCCTGATACAATAAATTAATGAAATGAACTGACCAGATATCATTTTACTTTGATTAAATTCTCCAGATTGATGTTAGATGGTGTAGATGCCAAATTCTTTGTCAGCAATACTGTAACCTCAACAATTTTGTAATCTCACACAAATTGAGCTGAGCTTCCTCTAAAGTCTCTGGTGAACATAAATCATATTTAAATATCCTCAAAGAGATATTTAATCTTTTACAAGGTTAAATGTTTGATGTGGTCTAATAGGCAAATCCTATTAGATTGAAATTATTTTCTTACAAAGAAATCTGAGTACCCTTTCTTGCTAATGGCAATTATCTGACTAAGCCCGCACCAAGAGGTGTGTGAACCCATTTTCCAGCTTGATTGAAAGCTATTCATCACAGTCAAAATTATCCTCACCTTGGTGCTATAGCATAGCCAACGTGGGGAAAAGTTTTTAGCATGTTTTAAAATTAAATGTTGTGTTTGCGGTGTATGGTTTAACTATCAGAAATATTTTTTTTTTGATTTTTTTTTTTCTACACTTTATCGGACACACATGCTTAGTAAACACATTGGTGATTTGCAGAGATGGATGGACGATTAAATTTTGCCGATCCTTCATTTATCAGTGGCAATACAAATAAAGACATTTTTTACAAAGAAAAAAAGGAAAGACAATGAGTATTAGTATCAAGTGTAAGTCTTTTAATTGCACGCAAAATGAGCCAGCCAGTGATGGCCAAGTAGGTGTGTAATAACTAATTATCATGTTTAGTCGGATGTGTCTTGACCTCCATGGCAGAGGCTGTATCGAACTCATGAGACTTATTTGGCGTACCTCTAGGGTTTGATCAAATTCAGATTTAGAACCACTGGTCTGGAGCAACTCAATCAATGGTATATAAATGACCCAGCCAGAAGCGATTGTTGTTTTTTTTTATTCTTGCGTGTCTTCTTTTGAAGGACAACCGACGTCTCCGGACAAGTTGTGTCCATAATTTGTAAAATGGTTTCAAATGACCTTGATTTTACAAAGATTCCACGGCATATAGCTATATTTTACGTTTTAAGACTCGTGCTGAATATTCCGGAAGTCTTGTTTTTTAGTTGGTGACGAGTCCTCACCCTACGTCACTGAAGGAACGCCCCTGACTGAGAAAGGACATACTTTGCATCACCTCAATGCATTTTGCGGTACTTTGTTTGGTCTGAAAACTTCGTGTTGATGGTGAAATTAGAATGTAAATACATAAATAATGCAATGGTGAATCGTTGTATGTTACACCGAGACAACTCTTTGATATTTGTTTGATATTTCCAACGGGGCTCTGCCGCCATCTTCTGCATTTTCTGTGAGACTACACATCAGTCTTGGGCAATCAAAACGACCCAGAACCAACCTTACTTAATCAATTGCAAACATGTATACTTTCCTCTTCAGAACTATTTGAATCATATTCATAACTGGATGCGTAACAAGAAAGCATATTCTCCATTGTTTTGATTCTCGAGCAAGGCAGGACGTCTTGCCGTGACTCCACGAACAAGGGGTCAGGACCTTCTGAAACTGGCCACTTCCGGTTTCAAATTGAAGTACTTTTTAGACACTTTAAGTCATTTTTATTGGTGTTTTGCATTTGAATAAAAATATCATACTGCATGTTAGATGCTATAAAACGTTTTTTTTTCTGATGTCAGTTAGGAAACAAAAAAGTGACGTCGGTTGTCCTTTAAGGGATGTTGCAAACGTGTACATTGTGGAAAGTGTCTGAGACATCCGTGTTGTTGTCAATCAAGAGTGAAGATAATCATTAACCCACCAAGGGATGTATGTCCTGGGGAAAGAAAATCACCCCCACCAGTAAATACTACCACATGATGTTGGTACACATTAAGTTTGATACAATTGAGCTGTTGACCAGTGTCGGTCAACAGTTCAAACCATTTTAAAAGGTCTAAACAGGAAGGTATTCAGATAACTTGTCACCTCAATAAAATTATAATGCCTTCAAGGGATGAGACATGCCCGCTTATGTGGGATGGATATATTTAGCACAAAAGGGCAAATCACAGATTAAATGTGTGAATTGAATCATTTTCATCAAATTATGGGCTAACATTACATACTATAAAAGTTGAGTTGATTGCAAATTTTAAATGAACTGATGAATGCAACAAAAATGAACAAGTTTGAAATCATGGCGAATGCGTTTAACCCTCCTGGGGTCTTTGGGTAAAATGACCCGGGACTGTGTTAAATGCCCCAAAAACACCTTACAACTTGGGCAAGTAAGAGAAGAGATGCCAGTTGTGCCCTAAAAAGGACTCTAAAATACATACTGTGTGCTGCTGGTGTAAGACTTATATTCACAAAGGCTGTGCTCTTGCTGACTGTGCTACATCTGCAAATATTTGAATGGGTTAACTTTTATCATATTTTTGTCTTGTAATGTATTGTACTGTATTGTGATAAATTGTTTATTTAAGGGGAAAAATTAAGTTTATTCATTGAAAGACCAAAACACAAAAACAAAATCCTTTTCACACAAATGTTTCCTTTTCCGAAACTATACTAATATAAGTGAGCAGGGAGAACTATATCCCATATTGTGGTGAAGGACAAGTTATTTCTTCAAGCAAAATTAAAATTTGTGTGTAAACATTCAATTAAGCTGATTATTTGGGGGGTGAAGACGAGTTATTTTGACCCAATGGACAAAGGGTGTGTACAGAAAATGAGGACAACAGGAGAGTTAAATACATTTCCTACCTTTTTGGCCCGGGTTTCAAAGGTTTGCCATTTTATAGCATCGTGTAGAGTTGAGCATGACCTCAAAACAATGACACCAAGTTGATCAGTTGAACGTGTCTCCTTAAAATATATGACACATCCTATCAAATGTGCAATCTTGTATCCACTACATCATCGTAGTTGATGTTAATGTCAAGAGTGAACACTAAAACGTATACATTACTTCAATATGTACAGTATGTATGTGGTGCATATCCTTTGTTCTGCATTTCCCATGTGTTTAATATGATGGCTCTAAGAATCTCGAATACAATGAGAGTTAAATGTTGGCTCTAACTACACAACTATCTAAAGCCTTTATTGGACACCATTAACATCCTGATAGGGCACTCTACTAAATTAGGCTTGACGTAAATGTTTGCTAATGTACGCAATGTGAGCTCTGTGTATTTTGGCTGGTCTCGCAACGGTGATGAAACAGAAAACTGACTGGCGAACGTCTAATTAGATAATTCAAATCTGTTACTCTTTCCAACAAAATGATGGCATCTCTTTTTACATGCTGTCCTACTCTGTTTACATCACAATTGCACCCATCCTTCCAGGAAAAAGAGGATTTTACACAAGATGCATCACGAAGTGGCCTGTGTTTGACCTCATGCGCAATGATGCCAGGATTGGCTGCGGGCGGAGTCACAATTTTATCCAATCAGAAGACGCCGCTGTGACTAAATACCTCGGAGTTGTCCAGCGTCTGACCAAATTGATCTGATTGGACTGAGTGTATGAGAGCTTGTGTTTGCAAAAAGAAAAAAAAAAATACTTGAGGAATCAAACAAGCCCTGTTTTTTGGAAATGCCTACAGAAAGTTTATTTTCTCTCTGTGTTTACCTCATAATCATTTTTTCCTCTGCTTTTTTTCATGACTGTTTGCAATGACATAGGTAGGAAGTGAGCCTGCAACGATAATGACCTGACACCTGGTTCCAAAAAGAAACAGAGAAAACCACCATTCCGGCCTCAGAACTTACACAGCTGTAAAACCCAGAAGAATGTTCGCACATTAGCCAGTGCCCCCCATAGACACACTTTTGTTTGGCTGCCACTTGACATTAGGCTACTTTTCTTTGCCCTTATTAGAGATCTTTAGTAAGGTCAATGGGTTAAACTGGACACCTGACGAAAGACATGCATGGCCAGTTTATGTGTGAACATCAATTTGACTGCTCAACTATTTATTTTATTTTGGGGGGGGGTACTCGTCAATAACATCTTTTAAATCTATCTATCTATCTATCTATCTATCTATCTATCTATCTATCTATCTATCTATCTATCTATCTATCTATCTATCTATCTATCTATCTATCTATCTATCTATCTATCTATGTCTCTGTCTGCCTGTCTGCCTGTCTGCCTGTCTGTCTGTCTGTCTGTCTCGCTCTTTCAGCATCTTTCCACTATTCCTTCCAAAAATCGCCTCATCTATAATAGAGTTTACCGATTGTAAAGTCCCCATGAAACTGTCTTTCAAAGCCACTCTCTTTTTGCTTGGGGCTTTCAAACTATTTCAGCCATGCTGGACTCTTTAACACACCACAAATCAAGGACAGCAGGGAGGACAAGGTATGATTGCTTTCCCACCCAGGAAGTAATCACAGTGGAGCTGCCACATCGCTGATTAAGACTGATAAATATCGACGAGCAGTTAATGAGATGTCAAGCAGGAACAAGGCCCTTACCTTCATGCCTGCCGATGACACCAATGGAGAGGAAAAGAGACCTTGAGATGGCAATGTCCCCACTGTCTTTTTGAAGTGTGAGCAGCATTTTGAGATGCATTATTTAAATCTAATAGCCAGTCTTTATAGCTCATTTTATTTCAATTACTGCAAAAAATAAGGTACCTTTTAAAGGTACATTGGACTAATCAGTACATTACTTTGAATTCGGGTCTTTTTCCCCCTTATCATTGAAATTTGTAAACAGTGTGGGGTTGTTCTTCATTTAAATGTTTTCTTTTCTTTTTTTTATATTGGTTATGACAAAACTGAAATAATCCCTTATATTAAATATAAATAAATAAATAAATAAATAAAACCCTGCCTAATAACTGGCTACACAGGTCATATTAAATAGAAGTCAATATTTGACCCTCCGACATAATGTCTGCGCCACCTTCATACACTCCAGTAGAAATAAATTCATTGGTCTACCTGGATAACATATTCCGATTGTACTCAGACAAATTGCACAGTAATCATGTCATTATACATTCAATCTTTTGAAAATAGAATCAAGGTTTATTTCAGCATGTAAATAAATGGCCAGCTAATCGTCCTTTGTCAATGAGTTGGTTTTCCTGTTCAGCCATGTGATTTATTAGTTACGCTTGGTATTTCTTTTACGCCCCGTTTACTGTAAATTAAGACCTAATCTTAATAATGGGCCCCAAGGATGTCTTATCTCTTCAGGGCAGTATTTCAATGTGCTTGTTGAACGGCCCCGTTGTACCTGGAGGCAATCGTCCCTCTTCGATGTGACATTTTCTCACCACCTGTCGAGCTTGGACCGTGAACTTCAGGTCTCCTGCTTGGTATGTGCTTGAGACCGTGTTGACTGTTGTCCCTCTTGCATGGCAGACATCGTCAGCCATCTCACAGACAGAACCCAAACAATCATCAATAGAAGGCTTATGTGGGCAGGCAAAGCCTGTCACCCTTTTGGAAGGCATAAGGTATACATGTACACATTATACAGTTTCACAAGATGTATGTCCTTTAATTCCCTCTTCCAATATGAAGCATTTGTAATTTATTAACAGTAAATGTAATTTTTTAAATCACCTCATATTTATTTCAATGGTTGTCCTTTGCAAAATAATGTTTGAGATGGCGAGTACAAAAATTACATACTGTAAGTGCATGTGCGGAAAAGAAGTGTTGTGACCAATGTTTTTATTGTTTTTGTTTTGAGAGGGGGTGATGTTTTCTTAACTACAAATATTCAACATTCATAAGTTCTTTTTTCATTCAAAACTTTAATACGAAATCCAAATGCTTTCAACCCCAAAGTGGGACTATTTTGAATCAAATTAGCGGCCAGTCCTTTCAATATGCTGTTTGGGGTGATATTTTAGACAAGGAAGGCAGATAGATGTATTTTTAGGGATTTAGTATTCATAAATACGTGAAATCTCTTTACTATGTTTGACATTACAGCGTTGTATGCAAATGCTTGTGGGCAAGTGTGTGCGTGTGTGTGTGTGTGTGTGCGTGTGTGTGTGTGTGTGTGTGTGTGTGTGTGTGTGTGTGTGTGTGTGTGTGTGTGTGTGTGTGTGTGCGTGTGTGTGTGTGTGTGTGTGTGTGTGTGTGTGTGTGTGTGTGTGTGTGTGTGTGTGTGTGTGTGTGTGTGTGTGTGTGTGTGTGTGCGTGCGTGCGTGTGTTTGATTGCATCGCTCAATTTTTAAAGGATATTGACATGAGCTATCGGAATATGAGGCATGTGTTTTTTTCATGGGAATAAATGTGTGTTTGTTTTTTTTGTTCGGATGCTGGAGTGCTTTAATAGATAAAAACAAAGATATGCACCCAGAGTAATTTGGTGTTAGGACTTCCTGCCAATTAGGAAATTGTGCAGTTGGAGCAGTAATCGGGTTTTCCAGTCGACTGGAGTCTGTGCACAGCTCAGCTAAGAGAGGTCCGACGCTAAAAACCTTTCTATTTGTCCAGCAATTATGTGGGGGTCCCTGTGTCACCATGTAGACGCGACCAATTAGCTGTGCCCAACTCAAATGAAAGAGGGATTACTGGAAAGTTGGAAAGTGAAAGAAATAAAAAAAATACTGGTAACTTGAAGTGTGAACCTCGGAAGGGGGAGGATGAAGCATGATCAGTTGACAGATTAGGAGTGTATATTGCTGCAAATATCTTCTGTGTGGCTGTGTTTCGCATTGATCGTCATCCCGACTGACATGCGCATGAATATTTATGCTAATATTGTCTCGCTGAACAAGTGAGGATTAAAAATGAATCTTAATTGACACCTCAATTGATTTACCATAGAAGACATATTTTGATGAAACCCGTTTTCACGCAATCAATAATTTCCATCTTGGAGTGCTGTGACACTGTGTCAATAAATGAAGGAATGTGCAAAGTGACATAGTCGAAAGCAGGGTACTTCCCATGATATGCATTATATGGGCTGTCTTTTTCGGATAGAACGTTCTCATTGCAAAAATACCTGTAATGCTTTGTGAAAAATCATGCTGACTTGGAAACAATTGTCATACCTTCAAAGTAGAACAATCCAACAGTGTGAAACGGAAACTGTCTCAAATATAGTTTTCTTCCTGCCAAATTCAACACAAAAATATCAGTTTTAGCTTCACGTCGTACGTCAATGAGTAGAATGTGTTGCAAATATCTGCAGCTATCCAGAGACTGAGGCCACAGATGCAACGCTTTATATTTTCTGTATTTTTTCAGGCAAAGGAAGAAGACGGGAGCCTGGGGACAAGGCGTGTGTTGGATGAGGAAGAATCTATGATCTTAACATCTTTCTCCTATTAGCTGAGAAACAAAGCCGCTGGCTCGGTGCCCTCAGAGACTAAACTCATATTAATTGGTGGGAAGGAAATACAATTGGTTTCATGTCCAGAGGAGAGAGAGTGACTATATAGGGAGAAGGATGCTGAGCCTTGAACTGCCAGGCAGGAGACCGAGAGGAAGACCGAAGAGGAGGTTTATGGATGTGGTCAAAGAGGACATGAAGGTAGCTGGTGTGAGAGAAGAGAATGCACAAAACCGGGATAGATGGAGGACATTGATTCGCTGTGGCGACCCTTGAGGGGAAAAGCCGAAAGGAAAAGAAGAAGATGGTGATCAAAACATCGAGTTTTTTTCTGTTGAATAAATGTCAAAAATGTTCATGTGCCGCCCATGGGAACTAACAACCCCAAATACTCTGTGGTAAAAGTTGAGGCAATTTAATGTTCATGCAAACTCCAAAGCACTGTTTTTCTTTTAGTGGGCACGTCTGCTGCTGTGTATATATACACACATGTTTTCGCCTTCCATAATTATTGCCCACTTTGTCTTGTCAGGTTGTACATACAGTAAAGTCGTCATGTTTCCACCACAGCACAGTTTTGCTGGTGACAGCAAAATTTAGTTTTAAAACCAGATTTTTTCCTTTGATATACTACAGCAGCATGAATGTGTCGACTGTCATTCAAGTGCAACAAAGCGGCACGCAAAAAGTAAAACCAAGAATAAATACATGATGGAGGTTTTCCAGGACTTGATGTTCTTTCGTTTTGGTATGTGGCTGTTTGAAAACAAAAGGCACATTTTGGGATATTTTCCACAGGTCATTTGAAAAGTACAAAACTCTGTCCCTCAATCAATGAGTTGTATTTGTTTAGCCCCCTTCGGTACTGGCTCCAAAAAGTGATATTTTACCCTGGATGCATATTTTAAAGGTTGCACCTAAGTGAATGCCGCTATAATTGCCAACTGACAATCTTGTCGTGTAGCATTGTCCAAAAAAGCAAATAGGACCTGAAGCGTACTAGTGTGAAAGTCTCTGGAAAAAGATGAGTCATTGAAAAATTGACACAGGATGATTGTTTTGCAATTTTTTTTCCCGACAGCCTTTCACAAGAATCTATACGGGAGATAAATATGCATGGCCACGAACAACACAGTATCACATTAATACCTACTGGCACAGTCATGAATGCATTTACACTCTAAGGCTAAAGAACACACTGTCTGGAAGAAAAGGTTTCTTCAGCCGTCATCTGTACTTCTTTGTAGTAGTAAGTAGTACAGATGATGGCTGAAGAAACCTTTTCATCCATGGACCACTCCTGTATGACTGTGTGCTTACACAGACACACTGTCTGGAAGTTGAACGGTCGAGATGAGTTTGATGCAATTATTGAGTACGATGAAACTTTCAGGTTTTTGGTAGTGTTCATACCAGGGCTGTAGATCTGCAGAAGACTGAGCCGAGACAGGATGATTGCCGGCCAGGCCGGAAATGAATGGAGATAATGATAGGTCAGCCTGCCATATGCCTGTGTTTACTGTGTCCCAGCAAAGTCAGACTTGTTAAAGGCATTAATGGATGGGACAGAAAAGACCAATGGCTTTGTCGCGTGACATCTCTTGATTTTTTTCATGCGGATTGTCTTGTGAGCAAGTCTTTTACAGCTACTAACAGTGGAAAAGAATTTGAATTTGGAAAAGAATTTTGAATTTTCAAAAAAAAAAAGCATCAACACAAGATTTCCTTTGAGTAAAGCACATTTAGTCTCATGTCTTTGTCTTCATCTCTATGTTTTCAATTTATTTCTCCTCGCCAAATAATCTGTTATCTATACTTCCTTATCCAACCATTCTTACGAAATATGTACTGGCTGTTTGGAACGACGACACAAATACAAAATGCAATGTACTGTCTATGTCATTTATTTTGTTTAATCATCAATTCATCAGCTGAATCCTCTTCGTTTTTCCATCTGATTGTTTCAAATGGTCTGGTGACCCATCTGGTAAGTGGTGCTAGGGTGGTGTAGGAAAGGGGGTAGGGCACAAATAAATACATCGAGAAGGATTTTAAGAAATTAAAACAATAATTTTGATTATTTCTGAATCCAGGTACTAGTAAGTAGAACGTTGTCCACAGTGGGTTGCTCTGCATACCTTATATGCATACATATGTGTATTTATATATACTTCTCCAAAGTTGACCTTGTGATTCTATAGAAAACAATTTATATTTTTAACAGTTGTCCACAGAATATAGCATATTGTTCCAGATATAATTGCTCCTCATCATGGTTCAGTTCATGCGTTAATTCTCCACAGTGGCAAATAGCGGAAGCTGTATTGTACAGTATACTTGTGTGCAACTTGACACACCTGCACATCCAAGCACACTAAATTACACATTCACCCACACCCACACACACACACACACACGCACACACACACACACACACACACACACACACACACACACACACACACACACACACACACACACACACACACAAATGAACACACACACACACTAAAAAGGCTGAGTTGTCTGTCTATTGTGTTGCCACAGTCCTTGTGTTCCCGTCTCATAGAAAGAGTCCACTTGGTGTATTTAAGTTTGACCAGCCATTTTTTCAAACCACAAATCTTCCTCAAATGTAAGAAAGCTAAAAGGAAAGGAAAAAAGTTTGATGTGTAACACAAACAGTTGATGACCAAGTGATCCTGATCGTGTCAAAATCCTGCTTCAGGTCAACAAAGAGTACATCTGACCGCCACAATTAACCTGATAATTTTCTTGAGTCCATCATAGTACCTCACCCTTCTTCAGCAAGTGCCCTTGTAGATAACACACCTTCAATATGAAGATGGGGAACAACACATACACGGTGGAACAACTTCCGAGAAAGAAGTCTCCTTTTAGTTTTTGTCTTCCAGCATTTTCATTCTTTGCTCTTGATTATGTCCTTCAAAGTTGGGGTTGAGAGGCAGAAGGAAGGGGTCACTCACATCAGGATCACTGTGACATGTCAGTTAGCAAAGCCAAGCTTCCTAAAACACACGCTCATGCTAAGTTAACCTAAACCATTGCGGTTCAGGCTCAAATGGGACAGGCACAATGTCCCCTCTTACAGAACACACACGAATGGTGATTGAATATAGAAAAAAGTACATGATGAATAACATAAAACAGGAAGTGGTAGTGACAAAAAAGTAAACAAGTTTGAGGCACTGCAAAAGTCAGTTTTGTAGTGTCTAATTGGCAGAGATGGGTCAGGCAGCTTGGAATTTTCCAATGGCTCGATCTGGCACGGTTCCTCTCCCTTTGCTCCTCAAACTGGTCGTTTTGCGACTGCACCACGTTGGGTACGTCTTTTTTTCACACCTGGACAGGAAGTGTTTGGTTCATCTGTAATCTCATGTCCTGAATGCTACCCAGAATCTTCTTCTGGTGGCCAGCCAATGTAACGCCTATCCGCAGCAAGTCCCTAAATAAAGCAAAAGAGGAAGAATGGAAAGTGAGTGCAGGTGGTGGGCTCATAATAAAATAAAATCAGACAAAGGTCACCTTTCAAGCAAACAATGAACAATGAATCTAATTTCAACCATAAGAGCATACAAGCTGGATGGTCCAGAGTCTTGGTCATCACCCATAAAACGCCTCCCTCAGTTTAAGTCAACAAAACAAGGGATGCGACATCATGCTGCTGTTGCTCGGTAGGTGAGCAAAAAGGCGAGAGTCAAACTGCCAGAGAAATATAGCTAATGATTAAATCACCAGTGTAGCTGCTGTTAGGCAGCTGAACTGGAGAGCTGATATGCCGAAAGCTTCTGTTTCTAAGGAAATTGTGATTCCGAAAAGTATTAAAGGGTAGGAACATGCCGGATTCACAGGACGCGAAAGGGAATCACCCCCCCCCCCCCCCTCAGCGTGCAAGGCACTTATAATGACTTTAACAAACATAATAAACATGAAAATGCCAATTTGCCAGGAGAGGGGAGCCGCTCCGTGTTCACGCGCCGCCATCTTGGGAAAAACACAAAAACAAAAATAACAAATAATATGACAACACAGAGAGTCATTCATTCTTCAGGACTTGCTGTACCCTCTTTGTGATGACATGATGATTATGATTGTTGGGGGTGTAACCGACCAATATAATTCGACGCAAACTGATAGAGGAGACATGCACAGAGCCAGCAAGTTAGTACTTCACCTATCCAAACATGAGCATCATCACAAGTTACATTATTTAGGGATGTTGCAAAAATATTCAAATCACAAATATTATACTACATCTGAATAGATCATATCATTGACTAAAGATTTGTTACATGAATAAAAACACCCCGAGTTTGTTGCATTTGTTTTTTAAGTATAATGTATTTAATTAAAATATTGTCCAAACAGAACTAATGGAAAACATGTCATTGAATAAAATTTTAGTCACCCGACCTTTGAAATGCATAAAAGAGAATCATTTAAGGGGCTCATAAAGTATATCCATAGAGCGGTCACAGTTTCATTTTGTTATGCTCAGAATATCTTGTTTTCTATCCTTTTCTATCCCCCACCCCATCCCCTTTCAATTGCTGATATGGACTGCAAATTTCCCCATTGTGGTACGAATACAGGTTTTCTGATTCTGATTCTGATTGATGCACTGGTAATGTCACTATCAATGACAATTCAACTATAAATCAAGTGAAAACCACTTTACTGCTTGATGGAGGACTAGCTTTAGAGAGTTTTTTTTTTTTTTTGCTTGTTTGTTTGACGTAACGTATTGATGTTTCGACACAGGTAAATATTCTAATCTAAGATCTGAGAGAGTGGATCATCTACATTACTGAGGAGGGCCTAATCCAATTCCTCTGAGACAACGATTAGTTTACTTTTGGTGCTCTGCCACAGTCTGTGTCCTCTCTGTTCAATCACATACAAATTGTGGATAATCTAATATTATACACAGTCACCGAAACCCATGCTTGGCCCGCTCTAAGTTAGCTCAACCCAGAACCCAGAGATGGGAATACACATTCTCACCACTCCCTCATGATTTCCAAAATTTACTGAGGGTGTGTCACTCCAATTATGCACAAATACAGGAAGGCGTTTGTTTGTTTGTTTGTTTGTTTGTTTGTTTGTTTGTTGTTTGAGTGAGTTTGTCATTCCCATCAGCATAGCGACAGAGGATGAAATGAAAATAAATGGATGCCATTAGAGGAATTACTGGCCATTTGGGGCAACAGAGAGCCACAGAACACCACACCTGTCAGCCTAACCAAATTGAAACAAATTACCCCCACCTCCCGTGCCTCGTACGTTGCTAATGAGGACTTATTTATCATTACAATTCTAATTGATTTACTTGATCATCACCGGCCTCTGATTTTCACGAATTTTATTACATAATTTCCTCTTTGTAAACAGCAACAGGAGGCAGTAGAATTTTCAAGGTCAACAATTAGTTGCTGGGTGGGTGGGTGGGTGCGCGGCACAAACAGACACCATGAGTCTTGTTTAAACGACACTCTAGATTTGAAAAGGGAGCTCAGCAAAGCGATTTGCATTGTTTTTTTTGCGAGTTATGCTTTATTACTACCATCATCTGCCTTTGTGCTAAACTTGTGCCTTTAATGCTTCTTCACTATCATCACTAATTCATTTTGCTTAATTTAACCATGAGCCTTTTTTTTCAATTCTGCCAACTGCAAGCTTCATTCTATACAGTTTGATCTCAACCTCAAATAAATAACTTTATGCCTGCTTATCTGAAGTGATCCACTCACTCTGCTGTCATCTGGGCAACCAGGTCAAAGGAAGCAAATCCGGCATTGATGAAATTGTCATGGTAGCGGCTCATCTTGATGGCATCCAGCCAGTCTCCCACTGTGGTGAAAGTTGTATAGTCTGGCACGCAGCGGTCAAGCAAGGGTTGGGATACCCTGTGTGGCGGATTCAGTTGAGGAGAGAAAAAGAGAGAGAGGGTTAAGGTGGTTCCTCTAATGCCTCTATCGGCCAAACTAACACACCAAAATGCCTCCTTACTTAGCGCCACCTCACCACATCTCCCACAATCTCTTCTACTCTCCTCTCCGCCACATGTCATGAGTTGTATATGTGTGTGGGGGGATGGAGCTAGTTTGGGTGTCACTTTAATGAGTGGAGAGACTGGCTGGAGGTTTGTTTGGTGGAAGCTCGCGCTGCAGCTATACGTACTGAAAAGAAAATGCTGTGGAATGTATTCTATTTCAAATTTTCAACGGATTCCATGATAGTTTGTGCCGTGTTTTACTGGTTTGCATGTCCAACTCACATTGCAGAGGTGCAGGGTTTGATTCTCGCTCTCGACTTCCTGTGTTTTCCCGTGCCTGCATTGTTTTATTTTTCAGGCACAGCAGGCTAATGGAATATTCTCTAAATTATCACTAGATATGTGAGCACACATTGTTGTTCATCTGTGTGTACTCGATTGGCTGAGGGCTAGTTCATGTTGTACTGCCTGAAGACAGCTGGGATACGGTCTAGCATGCCTTTGACCTACGTGATGATCAGCGGATTAGAAAATGAACGGATGCACAGGAATGATTTCAAATCATCTGGATCAAGATATATTTTTTCTGCTTAAAAAAACGAAACAAAAAAAACATATGTAAATCCAGATGATTCAATTATGTGAGGTCACTTGACAAAACAAAATTGGCATAATTCAACACATCATTTTGTTTGTGTAGTGACCAGAGTTGGATGCTTACAAATGAACTCTGACATTTGATGAACAAAACAAAAGTAATAATAATCCATCCATTCATCCATTTTCCGTACGGTTTATTCCTCATTAGGGTCTCGGGGGGTGCTGGAACCACCTTCACAGTGCAGAGGTCGGCGGTTTGCGTCCCGGTCCGGCCTCCCTGTGTGGAGTTTGCATGTTCTCCCCGGGCACGCATGGATTTTCTCCGGGTCCTCCGGTTTCCTCCCACACTCCAAAAATATGCACGGCAGGCAGATTGACCACTCCAAATTGTCCCTAGGTGTGTGTGTGAAAGTGACTGTTGTACGTCTTTGTGTGCCCTGCCATTGGCTGGCAAACCAAATCAGGGTGTCCCCGCCTCGTGCCCGAAGACAGCTGAGATAGGCTCCAGCACCCCCCGCGACCTTAATGAGGAATAAGCGGTACGGAAAATGGATGGATGGAATACTACTACTACTACTACTACTACTACTAATAATAATAATAATAATAAAACATTTTATTTTCAAGCGCCTTTCAAAGCTCTCGAGGAGTTTTGGAATTCGATAACAGTTCGACTATTCGATAATAGTCCAGCACTCAACCATTACAATTACAAAATCGGAATATTGAATACCGAAAAGTGACCTGGGAAACAAGGATTGTAAACGATTTAGAGCTTTGGTTTGTAATGCAATAATATATAGGAGGCAAGGCTGGGCGGGTCTTTTTTGTAAAGGCAACATTGGAATAATGAAAAGCTGTTTGAGTTTGGAAAAACATATAAATGAACATACAAAATCCCCTAAAAATGTGTATGAATGAAAAGGAAATACAATATTTGTTACAAAAACTTCTAATTACATTTAAAAACCTTTTGTCTTTGGAGTTTTGGAGCGTGCTAGTGAAAACTGATCAACATTCATGACATAGTAGGGTGAAAAAGAGCATTGTAAAAACCTGGAAATACTGTATGTATTATTGCATCTATGGGAATCTATTTATTGAATGAAATAACCATTGGAGGGGTTGTATTACAACAAATTAAATTAACAATGAACTGTTCGTTTTTGTTTTATTTTTGCTTATCACACAGTTTAGTTTGTGAGTGACTATTATGTAGATTTATATGTATAATAGATTTATATATAACCTTTCATCCAGACAGTATTGCACCATGACACAAAGGGGCCCCCTTTTTTCACAAAACTCCCCCAAGCCCCTCTGCTGATCAGTGCTACACATCGATGGCCCACCTTGGAAGTCTAATAAAACTGCAAGAACTCCGAGAAAATTGGAGTGGATGAAGAAAAGGTGGGAATAACAGTTCTAGGGAAATGTGTGGAGGGGAAAAGTTTGCAAGAAGATAGAACTGGGAACACCCAAAGAGAAAGAGTGCTACTGTCTCCCCTCTTCTCTGCTCTGTTGATTCCCGGCATCCGTTTTGATGGAATTAGATTAATTAATTAAAAGAATGAAGAATGAAGAACGTGGGAAAAAAGAAAAAAACAGCAGACAAAGTACTGTAGCTAATAACTGTGATACAGAGGCTCCATTGAGTGGTGTAGATTGAGTGATTTTTAATAAAAGCCATGCTTCGGTGCCCAAGGCCTTCGGCTGTTGTTAAAGTCAGACCAGGGCTCTTCTTTAATGGTGCATTTTTGGTGCTCCTTCTTGAAAGTTAGCTTCAAAAAGATCCACTGGCCACATGTAATAAACCGGTTGGAGCACAGTAAGGATGCAAAATAATGTCCGGCTCCCTCCAATGATAATGACATGGGCAACAACTAAAATGCCTGGAACTGTGACAGTTCGTACAAACTATGGTCATTATTTTTTTTCTTCAAAACTCCAAAGCAGTGGCTGTTTGGAATGTCTGTTTGGAAATCTTAAGAGACCCAAAAGAAGAAAATGCATAAATGGCCAAAGCAATGTGTGTTGGAAGGCTAGCATAAACAATTCTGTTGCTCATTACTCCGGCCACCCTGTGGTGCAGTCCGTACTGATGTCAAACATCACAGTTTCACATGAGGCAAATAACGTTTTGCCAAACTATGTTAGCTTGCCCCCAGCTAGCCTACAATGCCAAACAGGACAATAGTCTCTCAATTTTGCAGATTTGTCGGCAGGAGGCCACCTCTCTGCTGGCCTGTTTTAAATCTTGTTAGTGGCTAATTAAAAGGCGCTCCAATCTTCTTTGTGCATTGCCTTAATACAGCTAATTAACCGCAAGCTTAATCTTCTAAGAACGGCACTACAGTGGCCAACTGAGACCCTAGTTTCCCCCAAGAGCACAACCCAGGATTGTCTGCAGACCCCCCTCAGGATAAAAATACACTGATACAGGGACAGATAGGTAGGTCACCCCCACCCCAATCTCCGTGACTCAAACTCCGTCACCATACATCCTTCAAACTCTTTCCAAGAAACAGCTTGTCGATAATGGCAGTGCAACAAAGTACATCTATCATAAGTGAATTCTGCCTTTGTATTTTGGACCCATATATAAGAACATGGTGACACTTTCAATGTTTGCCCAACTAAATGTATTATTGCGGTAACTGGGTTATGTGTAAGTAGTACATAGCATTTTAAGTAATTGCATGACTAAAGCCATAATTTCAAGATTTTTCAGGGACCAGTCCAAGTAACCAATCATTCTTGTTATCTCTGAACCAGTTCTCCTACATACCCAGTAGATTGTGTGCTGTTGGTGACCACCTTAAGGCTGGCCGCATTGCGGATGAGTTTATCCAAGGTGGCGACAATCTGGGTGAATTTTGGCCGTAGGTTGCGCTCTTTCACCCAGCAGTCTAACATGAGCTGATGTAGTGCTGTGGGGCAGTCCATCGGCGGGGGCAATCGATAGTCCTGCTCCACTGCATTTATCACCTGTGGAACGATAAAGGAAGATGACAACGATTAACTCCATTAGCCAAATATTTTGGTAAGGGAACGGAAAATGAGAAAAACAACAAAAACAAAACAACCAAAATGTTTAAAGAGAAATCGGTTGAATAGTAGTGGTTGGTAGGTTGAAATGGAAAAAAATGTTGGAAATGCACAGATAAGCAATGAAAAAACTGGCTATTTCCAGTCCACAATGCAATACATTTAAATGTAAACGTTTAACAGTCTTTAAAATATGCATGTCACTTCTGAACTTACATCTTGATTACTCATGTCCCAGTATGGCCGCTCTCCATATGACATCACTTCCCACATGACAATTCCATAGCTCCACACATCGCTCGCTGAGGTGAACTTCCTGTAGGCAATTGCCTCCGGTGCCGTCCATCGAATTGGGATCTTCCCTCCCTGTGGATATGCGAATGAGTAGGTGAGCATGAAATACTGGAGGGATGGAGCACAAACACAGTCACACACATACAACAGGAAAAGAGAGTGTGAGATAAATGCAATCCGAGGAAACATTTATGCACAAACACATGGGTGCAACGTGCAGAACACACTGGGTTAGTAGCATGGATCCAAAACTATGACACATAGGAACATATGACGTTTGGATAACAATGAATACAGTCTGTACAATATGTCAATTAGTATGTATAGCTAAATGTGTACTTTTAAGCTCAATATGTAACATTTATTTCCTCTCAATACAAGCAAAACATTAATTATTCTCTGAAGTATGTATTTACTTATTTGGCTAAGTCAGGTAATTGAGACCCTTTTCTCATTTACAAGTGTCTTGCCAAGGGAAATTTCGAGCCACTGAACAACACCTTCTACCAAATGAGCCGACCACACTCACTCCTCTACGAAAGTAGTTGCTGTCACGTTGGTGTTATAAACAGACCAAAAAATTAAGATCTAAGTCCCTTCCCTTTGTCCTTGGTTAGAAAATATATTAGCAGTGTCAAGTGGCTGCTACCGTCTTATAGACCGCTTTTGTGAGTTGGGCTCAAATGTATAACTTATTGATGAATGCATGCTTTAGTCTACACAAAAACAACAAAATGTTAAAGCTTACCAGTGAGCTTGTGTAAGTAGGGTCTGTAGCGTCGTCTTCAAGGAAACGAGACAGGCCGAAGTCAGACACCTTGCAGACCAGGTTACTGTTGACCAGGATGTTACGGGCAGCCAAGTCTCTATGTACGTAATTCATATCTGACAGGTACTTCATGCCTGCTGCGATGCCACGCAGCATGCCAACAAGCTGAATCACTGTGAACTGCCCATCATTGAGCTGACAATGCGAGAGAGAAAACAAGAGTTCAACTGATTTGGAGAATAAGCTTGATGTTTTCTTGCCTTTTCGTTATGCATCACTGTTATGTGAGTTATGAGTACTCGTTTTATTGACATCTTCTCATCATTCACTTTACTGCATCTTTCAGACTTCATACTTTCCAATATCTCTTTTAAGGGTCACCCTTTACATTTACATAAACAGATTTGAAAATGAAGACCTTGGGTGAGCAAAGTAAGCAATATTTAAAAAAACTGCACATTTTGGTGCAAACATTTGAAGTGCAGTGTCTAAGCATTAAGCAAACTGTAAAAAAATGATAAAAACACAAATCAATAAAATACAGAATCCATGAGTTTTAGCCTCACTCGAAGGAACGAATCCAGTGCTCCATTTTCCATGAACTCGGTCACAATCATCACTGGTCGACTCTTGGTGACCACCCCTTCCAAGCGAATGATATTGGGGTGGTCAAACTGGCCCATGATAGATGCCTCTGAAAGGAAGTCTCTCCTCTGTCGGTCAGTGTAGCCCACTTTGAGAGTCTTGATGGCGACAATGATCTCACGGCGGCCGGGTAGCTTGAGGCGACCACGGCATACTTCACCAAACTCTCCTGTGTGAGTCCAGGTGGTGATAGCCCAAAAGAAGCGGCAAAGGAGAGTAACAATGGAAAGAGAGAGAGAGACAGAGAGAGAGAGAGAGAGAGAGAGAGAGAGAGAGAGAGAGAGAGAGAGAGAGAGAGAGAGAGAGAGAGAGAGAGAGAGAGGCAGACAGACAGAGAGGCAGACAGACATAGGGTGGGAATAAATGTACAATGGTGAAGTGGAGGAAAGTGGGGGAGAAGAGGGAAGAGGGAACAATTAACTGGTTAGAACCAAGGAGTCAGGGAAGGGCAGCAAGTGTGGGACAGGGGGAACTGCATGAGAAAACCAGGACTCTAGGCCATAGTCAAAGGATGGTGATGATGGAGGAGCATATAGTGATTATATGCCAATCAACTCAAGCGTTTGATGCAAAATGTGAGCTAAATAATGGCATATGATGAGGATAGGAGTGGATCGGGTAGTGATTAGGAAAGGGTGGCATTTACGGGGGATGGAGTTAAGCTTTGGAAAGGTCGGAGAAGTAGGCGCAGGAGGAAGCGATAGGTGGAGATAGAAGTTTGTGGGTTCTGGTGCCGGTTGATGGTTTGCATTTCGTTTCTGTACCAAGCATGGTGGGCCAGAGTGATGCGTGTCAACAACAGTCAAAAGGTTACACAGTGAAGGAAGTTGTGGACAATGTAATGATGGAAAGGGGTAGGGGGAGCAGGAGGACATGGAAGACGGGATTGTCACTGCGAATCCTGGGAAACAACGGGTTTCAAGTAGTAGCCTCAGCAGCAGCAGAATTATAGTAGTAGTAGTAGTAGTAGTAGTAGTAGTAGTAGTAGTGGTAGTAGTAGTAGTAGTAGCAGCAGTAGTAAAGATAGTAGTCAAAGCACTAGTAGGAAATTCCCTTCTCTGCCATCACAGTAGACTCTATTTTGACTTAGATACAACAATAAGAAAAATCAAGCTCACTTAGCACAATCATGCAGTATTCTGAGCAGAAATATGACTATAAAATATAGCAAACGTGAAAAGTTTGACCATTGAAACAACACGAATTGGAAGGGAAGGCTTTTCAAGGAGGAAACTAACCAGAAAAAAATTGTTATGTGCAATGCTTGTGTGTCAAAGTCAAAACTAGCTTGGCCAAATTTATTCTCAAATTACTTCAGTGGCATCCAACCAATTGTGGCAATGGGGTCACTATTGTATCTTCCTGTTTCAAAAATATCTTTGACTCGAGGGGGTAATGTAAGTCAATGCTACTCTGTAAAGTTCTGGGAATTGACTGCATTTGAGACCAAATGTGCCCCAGGCGATGCTTAACTGAAAGTTACTTTACAAACTAGAAGCAACAAATTTGGCTACTCTTCATTTTTAAATATTTACCCCGAAAAAAATTACAAGGAAACCCAAAACTGATAGTAGTGTGAGATTGAAGTCGCATTTAGCCTAACTTCTGGTTTCCTTTAGAGTCAAGAATAGAATTGCGTTACCATGCAATGCTCCTCCAGAAAAACAAATATTGTCCTTGCACAACTACTCTTTAGTTTCCTGGATTGGTTTCACAAAGATATGACTTTAGCATAGATAATAGATCAAACACGTTTTAAAATTGAGGGTTCCACAAAACTAACTATTTTAGTTGCATTCAAACTACACTGAATTAAACTCACAACTGAATCACAGCAGTCAACAATGTTTCGAAGCAGCGCGAAAAATGTCTCCACTTTCCTTGACAACAGGACATTTAAAGGACAACCGACGTCACTTTTTTGTTTTTTTTAACTGACACCAGAAAAACATTTTATAGCATCCAAAATATCCAAAACACACAGTATGATATTTTTAGTCAAATGCAAAACACCAATAAAAATGACTTAAAATGTCCAAAATCTGCAAAAAATTGAGCTACGAATTGGGCATTTTCAGAAAGTCCCACCCCCCAGTTCGTGACTTCACGCCAAAACGTCTTGCATTGCTTGTGAATCAAAACAATGGCTTCAGATTCGGAGAATATGCTTTCTTGTTACACATACAGTTATGAATATGATTCAAATAGTTCTGAAGAGGAAAGCATACATGTTTGCAATCGATGTAATGTAATAATTTATTTGTGCCATTTTGAGGCAACATTGGGGGAAAATCTCTCACCCAAAAAAAGAGGCACAAAATGGCGACCTCCAGTGACCACCTCCATTTCCACAGGCTGATAAATTCCTTATATGGCGCTTGGACGCCCTCTTCTGGCCTTCTGGTGGCTTTGGGTGCAACACGAGGTCCACAGACCAAACAAATACAGCAAAATACATTGACGTGATGGAAGGACCGCTACAATGTGTCTTTTTTACGGTCAAGCGCGGTCTTTTAGTGACGTCACGTATGGACTCGTCACAAACTCATATTCAGCGCGAGTCTTAAAATATAAAATATAGCTATATGCGGTGGAATCTTTGTAAAATATGCTCAGTAGAAGTCATTTGAAGCCATTTTACAAATTATGGACACAACTTGTCCGGAGACGTCGGTTGTCCTTTAAACTGTATATTATATGATCTTCAATCTTTTATGTCTGACAATAAAAAATGATACATTTCTTAAACTAGACGACCACGTAGAGGAGTCAAAGTGCAATTGGAATAGAAGAAAAATGAATAACTAGTGTTGCGTACAATCAGTAATGTGAATGGCTTGCTTTGGACATATTTCATGTAATTGAAAAAAAATAATTGCAATTGCCTGCCAACCAATTCAGGGTTGACCCCGCCCACCCCTAAGACATCTGGAATAGCCTACAGCAGGGGTGGGGAACCTATGGCTCGCTAGCCATATATGGCTCTTTTGATGATTGCATATGGCTCGCCGATAAAACTAAATACATATTGTCGTTTTTTTGCTGTTCATTTCCCGTTGGGGCTGCAGTTGGCGGAAAGCGCAATTTTGATTGGATGACACTGACCTAGAATGGCCGAAAGTGCCATTTTGATTGGATGATAGTGGCCGTCATGTTGAAACAGGTAAACGCCTCTTTAAATGAGCCCAACTAGTGCACTTCAGCATGAATGCACCGGAGCATTAGAGGGGAGAAAATGTTCTAATTCTAATTTGCAATGATACAATATCATCGATGAAACAGTCGAATGTCAGTGACATTTTAACAAGCACCATGTTAACGTTAGCATGAACATACTTCTGCGAGAAGTAGATTGCAGATAGCAAGTGTGGAAGCTTATGAGCCGTGTGCAGGCTAGCTAGCAGTAACTTCGCCTCTGGACCGGCAAATTGAATTTCATTCCGATCGTTTGCCTGGATTTTTACCAATCTCGAGGAACGGAAAACCATTCATGTAAACAGTGAGTACTATCACAAAGTTATTTTAAATAATACAATCTGATATTTTGTTGAAAAGTGATCGCGCGCGCGCGTGTGTGTGTGCGCGCGCAGCAAGCGTGGCTCTCACTGAAAAACATTTCTAAATATTTTACTTTTATGGCTCTGTTAGTCAAAAAGGTTCCCGACCCCTGGCTACAGCATGCGCTTGCAACTCTTGTGAAAATAAGCGGATCAAAAAACGGATAAATGAAACTAATCAAATGTACAGTGTTTGATAAACAGTATTGGGAGTTTCAATGAAACCACTTTGTGAAACCAGTCCAAAGATTGGTCTCAGCTTTCCCCAGTTTAAAAAAAATCATTGAACATAAAGGGTGTTACCACCTCCTGAAAAAATGGGAGTTGGAGTGCCTCGAAGAATTACATCTAATAAAAGAGTGCAATTTCCGAATAGAGTAGAGAGGAATTTGTAGTAGGTGGCAAGTCAGACGGGGAAGGTGGTAAGGGCATACCGATGAATTGAGTGAAAGTACCGCTTGGTGTGAAGTCCTCTAACGGTATGGCCTGGAGGTGACTAGCAGTCTTCCCCCTGTTGCTCAGGAGCTTTGGTGGGTTACCTGCGCCGATGACCTCCTCGATCTTCACACAGGAGACATCAATCTCTTTGGCAAATTCCCTCACGGCTTCGTTTGGGTCCTCATAGGTGAACGGGTCAATGTAGACCTTCATTCCCGGAGTGACTATAGGGGATTCAGTGGCAAGAACGGGAGAGTGAATCTATGTTGCCAAGTTGAGTTCAATCGATGTACATGTTGACACCCAGCACCACTACTCAATTTAGCTAGGTATCATTCCCCGCAAAGCTATTCGGGCTGAAGTTTCCGAACACAGACTGTGGAGGCTGGATGGCAGTATCAGCAGCTGAAGTGACTAATCCTTGTCTACCGATCGTCACATTGCAGTGTCCCGTGTTTCACCCTTCCGCTACCATGGCTTGTGTCATGGAACAGGGTACCAAATTAAAAAGTTATTTTGGCAACTTTAGTACAGAGCGATGGATTTGGTCGGAATATTTTATTTCTTCTCTTAAAACACCAAATTAGTATTATTAAAATAGTTTACCTATTTACATTTCTCAGTGGGAAAAAAATGATTTAGTTGATGGGACGGAAATGAAAAGTATACGCCAACAAAATACTTACTGTATTGCTGTAGTTTTTCTGTGTACTCTGACTCTGAACCATTCCTTTGTTTTCTGTTTAAAAAAAAAAGAATAAATAAAACAATAAAAACAATAATTATTTCATCATGTGGGCAACAAAAGGTAAAACATATGGTGATGTGACAGATCATGTTTACTATCTGGAACTGCAAAACCACACACCTGTGACGCAAACAGAAAACAGTTGATGCAGATTGCAACAGTGCTGATTTCTGTCACTTTTTGTATCAAAACAACAAGTAATATAATAGTTCAATCTTTGTACCTTCAACATGACCAGCAAACTGTTTGCCTTCCTTTAACTTTAATCAAACTAGTACATTTAATTCACTTGACAGTAGGTGCTCAGATTCCTGATCTCTTGCTGTGTTTTTAATACACTCTACATATTTATTTTTCACCCTGCCCCTTTCACTCCTGTTTGCTAATATTTTCATTTTTACAGCATCTGTACTCAAAGAGGTTGGATATTGTTTACAAATATGATGATGTATGGCACAGTTTTTTATTAAATCTCTGTGTGCCTTTGTTGTGTAACCGGTAACCAGTGCAATAATACAGGGTTTTGATTTGCATCTTATTTCAAATTATAATTTGGTTCCGGCGTTTTTGTGTTATTATTTGCCGTGTTCTTTTAATGCCGTCGAAGCAGTAGTTAAGCCGAGACCCTGCGAGAGACACAATGAAACGGTGTGAAAATGGAGGAGAGTGGAGAGGCAGGAGTGGGAGCAAAGGGGGAGCCAGGGAGATTATTATTCAGTGTAGCATGACCGATGCCCACGCTTGTCAGCCACTGCCTGAGAAGGGAACTGAGTGGGCGCCTGTCGGTGGTTGGTGCAAACCTTTCACACGTATATTAGCGCACACGTGGCACAGTACCTGACAAATAAATAAGTTGCGTTAGGAAAACAGATATGTTGAAACTTGTGTGATATTCCACTTTGTGAAAGGTGTAAAGAGAGGCCTTTATCCTCCAAATACTGTAAAAGGACCTTGTAGAAGAGGCCCAATTGCATAACTGGTGCTGAGCTTCTTGCTCAACCCTACTACGTCGAATGTTGTGTCCAATGTGGAAAGGCTATTCTCATCAAAATAGTTGACTATTCAAAGACTCACAAGACTGTCTTGGATTCAGTGGTCTCCAAGGTGGCACACAACAAGCAATCGACTGAGGCTGTCCTGAGGTGGACTGGAGGACATGTAAACAAAGTTGACATTTGAAGCTATCTTGGTTCATTCACGTTGAACTGAAAATGCCCTTTGCAAAACGGCTATCTCTTTCAACGTGTTCTGAAGGATTACGTGATTTGAAAAAGTGACTTTTTGCCGTAATGCTGCTCAAAAAATGCTCAAGCTTGCCAATCCAGTCATCCACCCCTACAGCATATCATCCTAGCTTGGTTGACATTTACAGTAAATTTGTGTGCCATTCAATGTGAATCATATTTATACCTGAGGCAGACAATGGCGATGACCACAACAGCAATGATAAAGACAAATACTGCAGTGGCTGATCCTACGATGAGAGGAAGTTGCTCCTGCCATAGTTTTGGTGGGTCACCTTGAGGGTCAAAGAGAAAGAAAAGTTTTGATACCAACTGGGTAAAAAAAATTAAATGTTTACAATTTGTTTGTATCATGAAACCAATGTTTTTTTAAACTAAATATTTATATTTATACTGTCGCGTTCATGAAGATGATGCTGTTAAAATCCATATACCCCAGAATATCAAAATGTGTATCAGAGTGACATACTTTGCAGGTTTGTACTGAAGTCGGCTGCGTTGCTATAACGGCCATAACCAGCCACTGTTCGCGCACGGACCTGCACCACATAAGGCGTACCAGCCTTGAGACCTTCGATGCGGGCATTGCTGCGTTGGGCCGTCATGGTATGAGCGATAGCTTCACCCTGATCCTGCAGAGAAACATAGTCAATGATGAAAACCAGTCAAAAATACAAGATCCCTGCGTTGTCTCATTAAGCCTCATGCCAGCTACTGTTCCTAGCACGGCTGACCAATTTCACTTTGTTAACAGGTGAAAAGGAATGAAAAAAGTAAGGAATAGAAATAGTGAGACACAATCAAGTTGCCTTGCAAATCCATTGGGATGGGGGCAAGACAACAAATGGAAGATATCCACTCAATGTGTCTGTTTACTCATTAAGGCACTTCCAGTCACCATTCTGTGCTCCCCTTTCTAATGGGAGAATGGGGATAAAACTAGGGGTGTTATGGAAGGCAAAGAAGGAGAAAAAGAATCAGGCGCGTCCAAAAATCCAGTGTAGAATGATGATATAGTACTTTAAATACTCAGGCATGGATAGAATGAAAGGGGAATAATCGGGGAGGATTACGCAAAGATTGGGAACAGTGACTTGCTTTGCTGCAAGAATGTGTTTATCAGTGGTGGCATTGTTTTCCTCATTTCTAAATGCACAGATGACACTGTGTCCATGAGTGTCAGTGAAATTGGATTGAATTAGAGGATTTACATTTGTGTTTGCCTTCTCATGGTACTTAATCTCATAATCCAAAATGATTCCGTTGGGTTTGTCTGGAGGGAGCCAGGATAGGGCCATGGTACTTGCTGTGGCTGCCATCAGGTGAACCGTGGGAACTGCAGATGGAGCTACAAAAGACAGAAGGGACACATTTCCATATTAGGTGGGTGTTGAAGGTATTAAAATCCAGGGCATTTGCTTAGTCACAAAAGTTTTGAATTTCATTCAACGATTTTTATTTATTATCATTTATAGAAAATGATCTGAACATAAGGATATACCACACTAAAAATCGGCACTTATAATCAGAACATATATATCGCACAGACGTATACAACACAACTGAATTTCCAGGATTTATTCGCCTGAAGTGATCTATGTCATATATAACACTCCCCATTCCTCTTCGGGCCCAGGCCTGTTCTGTACACCTGACTCACTTTTTCCTACATTTCGACCTTTTTTTCATTACACGCTGTCTTGAAATGTGCTTGTCTCCTTTTCCACATTTGCGACTTTCCTTTGACATTTTGCACTCTTTATCAATATTCATTTTTTTATCATTGTGACAGCATTGTGTCACCTTTTGCTCTTAAATTATCATTTTCCTCAGCAAACCAAACCCTGCTGCTTCACCATTCTTGTACAAACATGTGATGCAAACTCCATTTTTTGTTGTTTGATCCCCTACCACTTGCATTTTTTTCCTTGTCCAAATCCAGCTTGTTTCTGGGGCAAGGAATCCTTCTGTTTCTCCTGTGACCTTTTTGATCCCCCAAAGCCTTTTCTGTCTCCCTCCCATACAAGCCCACCCTATCCTAGACCTCCACAACACCTCTTTCTTTCTGAAATGAAACAATGAGTCCCGGGTAGATCCCCTGCTTACTCCTGCTGTGGGATTAAGCTCTGTGCTGCAGGAGCAGATGTGGAAGTAACGATGGAGGTGGCCTCCGTGGCTTATCACCTCCCTTGTATTTATTTTGGTTCTTAAAGTTGAATGCACATTCGGGGAAGGTTGGGTCTGCACTGGGAGTAATCTAATCACAGACGATGCCCTCTTTTCCTCTCCTCTTGCCCTGATCTGACCTATGCTACCATGAATAGACATTGGGTTCTGTCCTTTGTAGTGCAGCAACTCTCGATAAAACATTGAGAGCCTATCATGAGAGCCTATTGAACCCTCAGGTCTAAGACGCAAAAAGAAAAGACATTCCTATGGCATCTTTTAGAAGAGTGGAGGGTCAAGGGAAAAGGACAAGCCCACAGAGAAAAAAAATATGAGGGGCATTGGACATTAAACAATCCTTTGTTTTCTGGTCTTCCAAAAATAGCAAATTTAACAAAGCCAGCAAATATACCCAAAACTAAGCTTTTAAGAGCCCAGAGAATCTCAACAAATGAAAGTTGACATACTTTCTTCTTAAAGTACTGCAGTCAAATTCAGATAGTTCTATTTGATCCAATTTTTACTACTGCTATGACTACTAAGAATACTGATAATAATAAAAGTAATAAAAAATAAAAAACAATCAAATGGGATTTGCAATATTTGTATGTTTAAATGCATTTGATATTCCTGCTATCTTCTGCAAATCTACAAAAACAAAAATAAAAAAAATACACAATTATTACATTGACCTAGTCACTGGTGTTGCTGTAAGCTGATGGTGGGTTAGGAACAGTTGGTTGCTAGAATATTGAAGGTTCAACATGGTAAATACAATCTACTTTCTACTTGTACTTGGAGTTGTGGACGACTAAAGAATAAATAGAAAACATATTTTGAAAAAAATCAGGTTCAGTTATAGTAGATCTCGCTCTTCAAAATAACAGCATAGTTTGTTTACTGTCTTGCAGTATATGTATTATATAAAAAACATAAAAAATGCATTACCATACCCTTATAATTAACGTGGCAATGTTAGAATGTCAACAGAGGGAAAAAATGTATTTCTTGTCTTCATTTTATTTCTTTGATGATATACTCACTGAACAGACTTAACCACCCATGGACTACAAAGTAACACACCTGTTCGGTGGCAGCCATGCCCAGCCAAACATTGCTATTTGTGTTCTAAAAACTCAACTGTGTGAACAATGTGTTTGTAAATGTTCTGATTAAATGGTTGATATACCTGAATGTTACTCAAAACGCATCATCGGATTGAATTTAATCATTTCAACCAAAAAATGGTGAGACATATATTGGGAATTTATTTTATTTATTTTATTATCCTTTGTCTTAGTTTCTTTCTTTTGTGATTTCTTTATCCATAATTAAACTGTTGACCATCATTTGGAGTCAGAACTGTGCAGTTTCACTTACCGGCTTGATTAGTGGTGATGTTCACAGTAGAAAACTGAGGTGTGTAAGGGCTTTTGTTGGAAACTCCATTGACTGCCTGAATCTCAAAGCTGTACTGGGTATGGGCTTGTAGATTGCGCACCGCCACTCGACGCTGCATCAAACCCAGGTGGCGCGGCAAGATATCCACGTTGTCATCGCAGCGGGAACACATTCCACGTTCAGGCAGGCACTTCTTACAGATGATGTTATAGAAGGTGTCATCGCGGCCACCCAGATCCCGTGGCTCACTCCATTCCAGGACAAGTGAGGTTTCATTCACACTGGAGATGACATTACGTGGGGCGGAGGGAACAGCTGCAATAGACATGAAAGGATGAGGAAAATAGGTTGGGAAGCTGTATGACTTAAATCCCTCATACGTCTAGGGTGCATTGAAATGTGCGTATTTGTTAGAGGAATTATCTGCGAGACAATAAAAGTTCAAATTGCTTCATTAAACGTTCACTTGAAATATATTGTAACATATCTTGTACACTTTTGCTGTCATGTTGTTTTCACATTAATTGGAACAATTTATTTCTTCCACTAGTTCCACTAGAATTACATCCCGACTTCCACTCCCTTTTTGTGTGTGTTTGTGTGTGCGTGCATGCGTGTGTGTGTGTGTGTGTGTGTGTGTGTGTGTGTGTGTGTGTGTGTGTGTGTGTGTGTGTGTGTGTGTGTGTGTGTGTGTGTGTGTGTGTGTGTGTGTGTGCGTGTGTATCCGTGTATGTATGCACATGCAATGTAGGATGCAGGATGACTGAGAAAATCTATTGGCAATTCTTATCCAATTACCAGAACATTTTTTCTCATTGGACTGGGAAGCACGCATCCCCATACACCATGCCACTAACCACCTCACACCAACAACTGACAGGAAATGGAGATTCCTCCCATCTCTCCAGTGAATACATGCTTTCCTATATGTACATGTTTGCATTTAATAAAAGCACGGTTTGGCTATAAAAAACACTGACGATAGACAGACTTCTGTTGGAAGGCAGTTGAGCCCGAATGATAACTTTTCAGATAACAGTGGGAAAGCAAACAGATGTGTTTGCCTTCTGTGTGCCCCAGTGGGAAGAAACTCCTGTTCTGAGCGGTGATAACGCTTATTGATGGCCCTAAATCCATGAGGGAAGTTGAGGCCATATGACCATGACTTTAGAATTAATTCAGCTGCCAGGGACACTCTCACCTCTGCATCATCTTTCTCAGCCCAATTTTCATGGGACATAGCGGAAGGACAGATGGGTAGGTGGACAGAAGGGTGTATGTAGGTATATACAGTATATGAAAGCAAAAGTAATCCTCACTTACTTGTGCATGGAGAGTCAGGCGTGTCTGTGTCTGAGCGGTGGTAACCGTTTCGACAGGAGCAAACGCTTGCCGCTCCGGCACTGGCACGGCTGTTTGCCGGACAAGGCAAGCAGAAGCCTTCCCCCTGCTTGTACTTGAAAGTGCCAGGGCTGCAAGCTAATGTGGGAAAGATGAAAGATGGAAAACAAAAGTGTGACTAATCCCGAATCACCGATTCTGAAAATAATTTTAATATTACAGCATTAAGTACAATCATATTTGGTCCAACATATATCACAATTTCCTAATTGGAAATATGTATCTTCCTTGAAGGAAAACCTTTTAGATGGATTAACAACCTAATTCTATTGCACAACTATGATTTTGCAATGATGCGGCCTACATTTGAAAGAGTGTCTGAGATTGCATGACTTGCCTTCTTATCGACAGGAATTGGTTCATTGTGTTTAATATAGTACATTGATTAGAATCAACAACTCACATGTTACGAAGATTTTTTTGCAAAAGTAGAGGTTTCAAATTAAGTAAACCAAATTTCGCACATGGTTCTTTGAAGTATAACATGAGCGCTAATTTGATCTGTGGATAAAAAAAAGACAAATAATAATGAGAATAATTGCTATTTTTTTATTATTGTAGATTTTGATTTATTTATTGGTGATTAATTGTTGCTCCATTCAAAAATGGACACATCTTATGTAGTTGCTTAAAGCTAACTTTAAAACAAGTTACACTGTATATTGTAAACATGCTGGTAAACTGGAAGTGGGACTAAAAGGTGTATCTTTGAAGTTATGATAACGTCATGTTAATGGAATTAAGATATGAATGACTTTTCAAAGTCATATGCAGTGTTTTGAAACTCATGACAAAAAGTTAGCGGGCACCCGGGCAGACAACTCTGAAAAGTTACCTGCCCCATTTTTCACAACTTGAAACACAATAAGACGACTAATCGCAAAAAAAAAAAAAATGTTGCGAAGTATGAAGGATTTTTTTTTAATTAAGGAAGTACCTACCAGAAATACTGCCTTGCTTAATTTATGGTAAATATCCCTTGTTGAAGATTTTGATCCAGTTGTCGTTTGTCGTCATGGTGCAAAATGTTTGCGTTGCGTTGTCCTGCTTCTGATTAGCTGCCGTGCCGAGTATGCAAATTGCCAAATGAACGTTCGTTTGGCAATTTGCATACCAATCAGAAGCATGTTTCGTGCTTCGGACTATACCATGACTCTAAAGTGTGCTTGAGAGTTTTGAAAGCCGCTTAGAAACAGGAGTCCATGTGACTTGTAGCGGTTTGCCTGTAGCTTTTGCTTTATAAGATAAACCAAACGTTTGATTTGAAAAAAAATATCTTTTTTTTCTTGAAGAAGTTGTCGGCCCCCTGGGCCGAGACGTTTTGAAAGTTGTACGCTATTTGAAACACTGTCATATGTAATATCGCACAAAATGAATGCATTTTATTGTTAATGACTGTCATGCAATCAGCTGGGGAACAAATGTCCCTCACCATGGCCTCTGAGTTTGATTTATTTTGGTTTAGACTTCCTGTTAAAAGGTCAAAGGTCATAGCAGCGGACCCCTTATTGCTCCCTCTGCGGTGTTCCTTTTCTCCAAAACTCAATATTAGCACATGGCCGGCAGTTGGCTAACTCGTGTACATTAGTCCTGAGTGTGTTTGTTCTTCAACCATTAATCAAAGTTATCCACACCACTGGCTAAAAGGAAGTAGTCTTGGGTAAACACATAAATATGACCTTGACATATAGCAGGCAGCTTCTTGCATGGCTACCAGTTAACTGAGCCCATCTAGGTTCGTTTTAGTTCACCCTAAATATAAAAGTATTTCCCAACTCAAAGCAGTTAGAAGTTTAGGATTTTAAACGTTAGCCAAATCAAAGAGGATGAGGAAGTGTCCCCATTAAATTAAGCTTTCTACTCGGATTTTAAAGTGCTGATCAATCACTTCTTGCAAGTAAAGAGGTCATACTCTGCCTTTTATCCATTTCCCCATAAGGAACCAACTAAAGAATGAGAGAAAGAGACAGGGGTAGAAAGAAAAAGGGGAGGGGAGGGGAAGATATGGAGGCAGTGAAAATGTTAATCCTGCAAGTGTCCCCCCCTCGCTCTTCCTCCTTTTCCTCTTCACTCTCCTGTGTCATATCCTCTCATGCAGAACATGGAGCTTAAGAAGCTGATTAAAATGTATGGTGAAATTGGAAAGTGTGGCGCAAAGAGAAAAATAAATGGGAAAGTAAATGAGTGGAAGGGAAAGCAGAGGCTCATCGATTAATAGCAATGCACACGTCCTTACTCTAAATTGGATGGTGTAATAATGAAAGAAATGGCCATCAGATTTGAATGAAATGAGGTTGGGGGGGAAATGAGCGGGACATAAATTGGGGAGTACCTTAGATGAGAAACACAGGAGCAAAAAAAATATAATAGATGGGGAGAGTACTACATCTTAAAATAAAACATGCGACCACAGCATCACATTTTAAATGTATACCAGTTCTAACAAAATATGCAGTATTGTTGGAAACTTTTGAAGGATTATAATTAGCAATAAGGCAGCAAGTGTGCATACAGAGGCAATTCTCCATAGACCTCTGCTCATAACTTGCCAGGAGCCTTATCTCATCCTGCTGTCTTTATTTGTCCTACACAACCCAAGCCTAATTTTACGCCGCCATACCTCTCAACACACACTTTCCATTTATCCTTCCCTCTCCTGCTGTCACCTGCACTCCATTTCAGACGAGACCTTGCTTGGCTAAATTCACCTTGCACTCAACCTCTGTGAACTCGTGTTCTCCATCAGCCTTGAAACTATCATCAGGGACCTCCCTGCTTTCATAAATAGGCAGCCTCGCCTGCATTTCCATTTATTTAGCAAACATGTGCCTTGGTTAAACTAAGGTCACAAGGGGAAACGCTTGCTGACAGTGTCATCTAAAGTGGATTGTTCTCTCTTGCAGATGTTGGATTAATGTTGCATCATTCATATACTGTAGGGGCCTTTGTGACCATGCTTCAAACCACACACACATTATATATATATATATATAGAGGCCAGGAAGCTTGAGGGTTCTGCGCAGTATCCGTGCTGTTCCCAGCACTGCGCTTTTCTGGACCGAGATATTCGATGTTGTTCCCGGGATCTGTTGCAACCACTCGTCGAGTTTGGGGGTCACTGCCCCGAGTGCTCCGACCACTACAGGCACGACTGTCACCTTTACCTTCCAGGCTCTCTCCAGCTCCTCTCTGAGCCCTTGGTATTTCTCGATTTTCTCATGTTCCTTCTTTGTGATGTTTCCATCACTTGGGACCGCTACATCCACGACAACGGCTTTCTTTTCCCCTTTATCTATGACCACGATATCTGGTTGGTTGGCCATTACCATCTTGTCGGTCTGTATCTGGAAGTCCCACAGGATCTTTGCTCGGTCATATATATATATATATATATATATATATATATATATATATATATATATATATATATATATATATATATATATATATATATATATATATACAGTAAAGTCTCGTTATATTGATATTCAAGGGAGTCCAAAAAAATATCGATATAACCGGGACTATCGATATATCCGACCCTGTTTGCATGTAATTTTCTCCGTGCGTGCATAGAAATAGTATCGATATAACTGGGACTATCGATATATCCGATATCGATATAACGAGACTTTACTGTATATATATACAGTAAAGTCTCGATATATCGATAACGGTTATATCGATAGTACTGCTTATTACGATACTATTTCTATGAACGCAAGGAGAAAATTTAAATGCCGCAGGATCGGATATATCGATAGTCCGGATATATCGATATTTTTTCTGACTCCCGAGAATATCGCTATAACGAGACTTTACTGTATTTACATACGTGTGTGTGTGTGTGTGTGTGTTCGTGCATATGAGTGTATGTGCGTGTGTATGTGGTTGTGTGTGTGTGTCAGTCATTGAAGATGCACCTTACAAAGCGGTGCAACTTATATGCGGAGAAAGTTTTAAAATGTGCCGTTCATAAAAGGTGTGATGGATAGTGTGGAAAATACTGTCATTAAATAGACTAAATAGTCAGAAATTAGCCAGCACTTTACGTACAAACTTCACATCTGATGCTTCATAGTCTTTTCTTTCAGAGCAACCATGTAGAACAGTGTTCCTCATTAAGCACATTTGCATTATTGAGTCATGTTTAGTTATGACTGATGCTGAGTTTAAACCTAGCTATAAACTGCAATAATCGAATGGATGTCTGTGGTGCTTTACATCAAATTGAATTACTCACCTTGGCATTGCGTGTCCTTCAAGGCCGGTTCAAAACCAGCCGAGCAGGTGCAGGCACCCACTGGTACCATCCATTCCCCATCTCCATTGCAGTAGAGTTTGAGTGGCACAGACACTTCCAGGGCATTGGGGACACAAGTTCCAGGTGCGATCACCAACGATGTTGCTTCAGCTCCAGTTGCTGTCTCTGGAAAAACTGCAAAGTTTGCAATGGTGGTGGAGCACTTCTTATAAAAAACCCTCACAGAGATGAGTGACATGCAGGCCCCAAGGTCCTGGAAGGCTAAGTAGAACCCGGCTTTGGACAAGGGCCCAAAACTTCTGACTTTAGTGTTAACCAGTCCGGAATCAAGCTTGGAAAAGCTTGTATCTGGTGCAATTGTGTCCACTTTCACATATGGGTTTTCCATCCAGAACGGACTTGTTGCTGTGGCTGAGTCTGAGTCAGACTCATAGTAGAAGAGGTTGAAAGTCTCTTTGCAGGAGCCTGGGATGTTTGGGATACTGTTGCAATCACGGACTGTGAATTTCATCTCCACATACACACGCAGCACATCCTTCCTTGGGATGAAGTCACTGCGAAGCCAGTTATTTTGGTTGAGTTCTCTTACATTACATACTTGGTAAGTCCGGATGGGATTCATGGCATCATCATAGCCACTCACTTCTTCCCACTAGAAAGAAAGAAACACAACTGTCATAAAGGGAGCATGGAAAGGTAGTAAACATTACTAACACTGAGGCCTGAAAGCCATTAAAACAATACAATTGGTCAAGTCTCATGTTTGCCCACAACATTAGCAGAGGTGGGAAATTTTGTTTGGCATTTTCAATTCGTCAGTGGTTTGCCAGTCCGTTAGTTATCATGACTTCCGTCGGCCATTCTTTATTTCAGGCGGGCCCAATCCATCATTTGTTCTACAAGCCACTGTGGTGAATTTAACCGTGCTTCCATCAGCGCTAAAGTTTAGCTATTTTAGAAACTTCTGGAAAAAAAATGATGAACTTATGTAGCCATGGCTGAAGCACAGTTAAAATAATAATCATGACATAAAGGACTGGCAAATGACGAATGATGGATGAATTGCCCACCTGCGGCCTGACATTTTCTTAACCCACAGTCACCCCTAGACACTGAGCACAATTAGTTCAGATTGGATGGAACAGACATGACTTCATTACCAATTACAGTTCAAATAAAATGCAGTTATTTTTGCATTCCCGGACAAGATCAAGAGAGTATGCTCCTTAACCTTCATGCCTCTTGTTTGTTTCATTTATTCTACATCTTTCAAGTGCTACTGCATTACGCATTACGGGCTGCAAAAAGCTTCCGTGTGAGACACTGTAATCGAATGCCATTTTCAGTTGCGAATGAGGACACCGCAATTAAATGGTCTCACTTCAAACGGCGATTCCTGTGAGTGTAGCGTGCCTGTGTCTGTATGTGCTTGGGGACCTGCTCTGCTTTACATGCAACAGTGTTCATTCATTTGGTAAGCTTAGCCAGCATTTATTTGCACTGCACGCTGAAACCATAAGGACAACTTCAAATGTTTTTTCGTTAATGTGAGCAATTTGTCGCCAATACTTCCAGGTGAAGAATAGTACTCTCATTATAACTATTCTGCAGCATCAGATTCAACCATTTGACCTTCTACTTACATGATTTTTTAAAATTTTATTTCTTGCATGCTTTGAGAGATTCAAAATGGAACATTTAGAACTAAGACACCACCACTTACTAATGTTTCCTTTCATGGGCTGAGCATTTTAATTAAAGCTACAATATGAGGGGGTGGGTCTATTCATCTATGATATGAAAAACTTAAAAGGAAATGGACTAGGTGGGCATTGCTTGAACAAGGGGTTAAAACTATGGTCGGTCAAGAAGCAACAACTGCAGAAGAACAAAGCCATAATCACCTACAGTACCAGGTCAATTGGATGGCTAAAAGCAGGGAGTTGCAATGGAGATTTAGTTGAGTGTCACATCTCACTCTCGAACTAACAGAAACTTTGTTTTGGGATACTATTTTTGTAGGTGATGACAGAATTGAGTCAAAATATTTGCCATTGCTCCTTTTAGTACACCGATAATCAGTTACAATTACTGCGACCACACGAATAATGAAATACTTCCCGATTCAATGATTTATATTCTCGAAGACAATTTATTACCTTACTTAATGTAACAAATCTGGGGGGAGAAGGAATCCCCACTTGTGCAAATGACATTCATTATACAATTATTCTGGAAAAAAGACTAAACACAATGCTCACTGACTACACCATTGAGTGCATCTGTACAATTTGATTAAATTAAACAGGTGGTGTATTGGAAATTGCATCTTTAGAAAGATCTCATCATTCTAATACGAGGGGAAAATGGGTGATGTAGCCACCATTGCATCATATACAAATGTCAATCAATCAATATGCATAGACATTTGATTTTTTTGAATTTGTAATAGAGAAAGTGAGCAGGGGATTCGGGGGTAGCATGTTATTGTTGTTTTGTGCAACACTATAAAACAAGTTAAATATGTTGTGACTCAAACAAGCAAGTATGACCTCTGCACTGTGAAGCGGGTGTGCTAACAACTCGACTACCAAGCTACCATCCTTTAAAAAGAAGCATCTGTTGCTGAGGAGGAAACGACTATGGTGGGGTCATTTGATTGTGGCAGCAAGAGGAATCTGGCTCCATTAAGTGTAGGTCACTTATTGTAAAATAAAAAAAGCTGTAAAAGAAGGGTGGACGACTTGGAACAGCTTGGGTGGAAGTTCCCTGTCTGCATGTTGGGATGTACACAAATTATATAAAAGAACCGAGGCCCCACCTTTCAGAACACAAGGGTCACAGCGAGAGAGCTACACAAAGGCATTGGGAGGAGTGCTGGTGGACATTGAAGTATGGTTGAGGAAAGGTCAAGACTCTTTCTTGGCCTCCTCATTAACCCATTGTGGAAACCACATCGGAAAACAAAATGAAACTGTCACTGGTAACTTGTGTGTGGCAGATTTCAGTGTACGAGATGGGGTCTACGCGAAGAGATCGTTTAAACATGACAGAGTAACGGATTTTAACTTTTGAAATAAATTGAGGCATATTGATCTTAACATATTTTACATGCGTTTGAAGTTGTACAAATGACTCGTGACCAGAAATGTACAATACATTTTGACTCTATGCCACAAAAGGACTATGAAGTACTCTTTACATCAATGTCTGTGCTTAAATAACGATTGCTTTTTTAATTATTGTCGGTTCAAAATTAAAGTGTCCATGGTGTCCAAACACTCGCTTAATTGGCTTATCACTTCAATGGGATATTAGTGAGTGTGGGATAATGGGACATTAGTAATGTTGAATCACAATGCATTCCTTGGCAACTGCCGAGCCAAAAATGAATATTCAGCCGGTTGACCCAAGCCAGCTTGTCCGTAATTATGCTGTACTGAAATGTTCACAAACCCCAAACGACATGTTTGGCATCCTGTATTTGCCATTGTTATCGAGAAAGCAATGATCAAAATAATAAGTAGGTACTATTACTATTGGTATTAGGTTGCCACTTTACAATGACAAGTGAAGCTGACTATGTTGCCAGGTTGGCATGTATGCAACATAATCCTTCTTTTGAATATTTCTCTGTCTTCCTTCCTGAAAAGGTTAATCGTGTTAATAATCTCTGAGTCCCATCCCCCCAATTGTGCAAAAAACTCACCCCTGTCTCAGGGTGCGAGGTCCAGGCTAATTCTGTGGTCGCCCACTTGGTGTCCATCAGTGTCTCTAGAAACGAAAGCAAAATATCCAGGTCAGAGAAAGCACAAAAATGACATTGAGATCAAGAGAAATTTCACTTGATTTACAACCATCATCATGAAACTGGATAAATCGCTGGAGATAACACAAATGAATGATTGAAATGCAATGTGCATTAAACAAGAACTAGTTGTATGTGTTTGTGAGGTTGAGAGGAAGATCTCCACACAGACATCTCAGTGGTAGATCAGGGAAGTGATGTGTTATTGTACCTTTTTGTTCAACTAATGAGCTCTAATTAGACATGCTTGTGCGCAAAAATGAGGAGAGGGTGAATAGAATTATGGGTAGCAACAAGTACAAAAGGGTTCTGCCTTCCACAAGCCACTGTCAAACAATCACACACTTACAGAAAGAGGTTGTAAAACCTGACATGATATATAAGCTGACACAAGACTTGGACAAGGGGTGATAAAAGTTGGGCGACACAAAGGAACGGCTCTAGACTGTAACAAAGGTCAAACTGTTTCAATTGGTTTCACATTTTGACAAAATGACATCAACACTTGACTTATAAATAAAGATGACACTTCTCAAGCACAATATGGTGGGCAAAAAAAATCTGCTTCAAATCCACTTTTCTACTCACAAATTCCATTTCCCCCTCTCACACTCCTTCCACTTATTCGTCTTCCATGCTCGCAGGAAAAGAGGAAAATAAGTGTGGAGCCTTTTATTATCTGGAGCTCAAGGTACAGGAAAGAAGTCACTCATTAGTTTTATCCATGTACCGTGAGTTGTGTTGAATCCAAAGGTGTTTGATAGGGTTAAAGCAGGCCAGCAAAGGTCTTTACTCAGCAGGATTATGCAAACACTACTTAGACCAGTTCTATAAATGGGTGGCACTCAAGCCAAGTAAGCACCTACTAAATGCAAATCAGGATAATATCAAAGTTTGATTAAGTGGTGTGTTTCAAGCCCTGAATGGATATCGTATATTATCTTATCGAAACAAAAACGTCTGTGTAGCAAAATTGTTCTGTCTGCTGCCAACATACCTTCCAATTACTTCTTATCCTGTTGTGGCCTTGAAGAGCAAGGAAAGTGACTCACATAATTGAGGTCAGATACTTTCTTATGAATTACGAGTGTGGATTACCATGTGCGTGAAGTTGAGAATTCCTTGTGAATTACAGCCCCTCTGAGTTTTGCGTTAATGTTTCGGACATGTATGTATGGCAGTTAGACTGCTGAGCACAAGAGTTAACAAAGTTTATGACAAAGTGGAAGATAAAATCTGATTGTGAAAGAAGTTTGAGCTTGCCCCCCTGTCCGAATGGATCTGTGAAGCCCCTGACAACTGTCACTGAGGGAGTGGCTGCGGGAGCTCAAGTGAATAGAATATCCACGCAGCTGTACAAAGTCAAAGCCTACTTGCTTTGTCAACCATTCTGTGCTTCTGTGCTGATGCTGAAATTTCTTTAGAAAAAACAAATTGCAAAAGCCATTTGCTTTTGTTGATCTTTTCTCTTTGTACAACCGCACCATTTGTTCCAAACAAGCGCAAACGTGTGTTTTCATCTGACAAAGTGTTCCAATGGGTATGAGCTGCTGAATTTCCCATGACTCATAACATGACAATGGCAGATTTGAGGCCTGTTACAGATACGTATGCACGTAGTAAGTGAGCTAAGTGGTAATACACCTAAGTGGTAACATAGGTAAATAACATACCTTCCCCGACTGCAGCATTATTATTATTATTATTATTATTATTATTATTATTATTATTATTATTATTATTATGAGTGGCCTGTGTGTGCGATGCGCCTAGCTTATTATGATTGCTGACCTGGCTGAGAACACACACACACACACACACACACACACACACACACACACACACACACACACACACACACGCACACAGACGCAAACCAGTACAGTATGACACGAATGGAAGAAACAATGAGGCAGGAAGAACGAATGGTGGGGAAATGAAAGGGAGATGCAAAGCATGCACCTGTGCAGTTTGACTGTGGTTTAGATTGGTCAGGGGTATGCAACACACATACACACACACACACACACACACACACACACACACACACACACACACACACACACACACACACACACACGCGCACACACAAAATATCCCATCTTTCTTGATGCATCCGCATTTTTGAAGCTCACCAGGTCTGAGCTTGCTCACATCTAGGAGTGTGCATGTGTGTGTATGTGTATGTGTATGTGTGTGTGTGGGGGGGGTGTTCGTGATTCATAACTCTGCACAGTCTTGTGACAAAAAAAAAGCATTTATATTGAGTCAAAGGGGGGGCAAAGCAAAAGCCCTCAATGACGACTCCCTAATCTGACCACTCCCTACCAGTCAATGTATACACTATCTTTTGAATGACAAATCAGACTTTGAATATCATGTGCATATTATGAGCAATATTCATGACTATACCAAAACCAAACCAACTGTGACAGAAATGCTTTAAAACCATGCTATCGGTGTACCTCTAGTAGGGGAGTTCAAGAACCAGTCGGGCGGGTTAAGGGGGAAATAGCCTCAGGTCAATTTCAGACGAGCCCTTGTAAATTGAACACACTTTGCTTTATCTGTAAGCTTCTGTATATTAACATCAATTCACTCGCCCATTTCAGCCAAGTCTGGGGTGTGTGAATTGAGACGTGGAGTGATTGTCGCTATGAGGACATGGAAAAGCAAACACAGCAAATGAGGTGAATGAACATGCAAAATGTTGGCTGTAAAACACACACAAACGCACGCAAACACACGCGCGCACACAGACACAGTCACAGACACACACACATGCAGATACACACACGGGGCATCCAAAACGTATAAACGTATTTACCCGATGTTTACTTCGAACATGAACTCTTCTTTCGCCGAGGTGCAGTTGTGTGATAAATCTAACTTGCTGCGTGCAAGTGAATGTTTTTCATGCTCTGACTGCTCACAGAACCTATGCCATTAGCACATTTATGTTTCAGCAATCTGGGAATTGCTTTCGTAAATCATTATTTATGATTGAGGTCAAATGCACCTGGGATTAGCATAACAAACACGGCACTGACAATTGTGTTCATTGCGTGGAGCGATTATGGGAAGGAAACTTTAAAAATACAAATGGGAACAATCATAAAATAATGTACACACACACGCATGTTTGCAGACACAGACACACACACACACACGCACACACACACACACACACACACACACACACACACACACACAGTAAGGTGCATGCAAAGCATCCTTTACCCTCTCTTTAATCCCGTAATGACAGGGTTGGGCTAATAACAGGGAAGGGCATTGAAGCATTCATCCCTGTGGCCGAATCTAAACATACTCATTTGTTCACAGATAAAAACTCAACACACAGACACACACACAGCACTTGGAGTTTCAAAGACCCATAAGATGTTTGTTTGTTTAAACAAGACACAAAATGAGTGAAGAATAGAAAGATAATATAAACTCAAGGAGACATTTGTCATGGTCTCTTAAGAGGACAGATGAGGGTTTTCGCTTGAATATCTCTGCTCCTGAATCAAGTTGCAGATACAACAAATGAATCAAGTCACTTAAGCATCAACGGAATACTGCACTCTCAACATCTCAATATTATTGCCCATCCGTTTGTTGTCCTCCATGAAAGTTACATGTCAACTAACAAACAGGTTGATAAACACAAATACAGTCAGCTGAAATGTTTGCACTAGGTGGAGGGTGTGGTCGAGCCGGTGCCTTTCTGGATAGAATTAATCTGTGGCAGCCAAGATAATACATGAATGTTGCGCATTGGCTAGTTTTTTTTTTCTCCAGAGTGCACAAAAATGCAAAAAAATCTGGCTCATCCTCATTTCAGCCATCATATTAGCAAAACGTGAAGGTTGCCAAAAAGGCATGTTAAGGTCCTTTCAAACAAGTAATGAGTCCTTCAAACCATTCCCTTTAGGGCTCCTTTTCCATAGCTTAATTATCTTCACCTGGCTTTTTTTTATCCTCCAGATTGCTTTTGTTACGTTGCTCCGCAGTCAAACATGACGAGCACATGGTAACCTGGCATGGGGTGGTCACTCCATTAAAATAGTGCAGCGCCTGGTTGCCAAACACTTGAGCCTCTGTTTAGCCACAGAAACAGTGAAATGTGTCAACATGGAGTGTGAGGACCCCACGCTCAACTTATTAGCGCTATTCCACCGATTGCTTTGTGCACTATCTTTGTTGGCTCGCCTTTTGTCTTCCAGAGAGGAGTTGAGGCACAGAAAGAGGAAGAGGAAGGGCAAAAGGAGAGCAGGAAAAGAGGTGCTATTCAAATTGAAATTGTCAAGCAGTCTTTAGGCCTTTGTATGTGTCCAGAAAGCCGTGATTAGGAGAGAAGTCCAGCCCCCTTTTAGTAACACGCGCACACACATATAGACACAGCTACACAAACACACACACATACACACACACACAGACACACACACACACACACACACAGAGACACACACACACGCACGCACACACACACACACACACACAAACACACACACACACACGCACACGCACGCACGCACGTACGTACGGACGGTAATTGGTTGCTGTGACATAGATGGGCCAAGGAAGTGATTCCTCTGTGGAATTCCTGAACAGACTTGCCTTCCGTGACAAATGCCCCCCTCCATCTGTCTACAGACACACATACACACCCACTCACACACATACTTCACCCTGCTCGCACTCTGTGTCAGTCATGCCACAATGGCTGTCACGCAAGACATTTGCGGTGTGTTTGTGCTAACAGGGTTACACTCCTGAAGGCAAGGAAATAAACTCTCCGCTTATCTCGCTGTCTGTGTCTTCCTCGTGCATCATAGCTCTCAGTGGGGAAGTCAGTGGGGAAGTCTGATGAACTGTCTCTGCTCTTTGCATTTGTCAAGTCTCTTGCCCTCAATTATTTCCTTCCTCCATCATCTCATTTCTGTCCATATTGCAAAACATCTGTCTCCTTTTGCTTTTTAATTTTTCACTCAATCAAGGTAATTGTTGATATGCCACACATTGCAAATTGCATTAATATGTGTGTTTGGATTACTTAAACCGCTCATGCTCTTGCCTTATTCAAAGGCTAATGACGTGTCGCCTACTTCCTATATTGCTGATGGAATGGGCCTCTTTGCCTTTACCTTCTCCACAATCTTTCATCTCGTTCCCCGAAGCCCACGTCGCCCTCCCCTCTCCCTTCTGTCACTAACTCCCCTAATTACAAAGAACAGAGGATCTGATGAACAGGTAGCCCCGGGGCTAGCTGTCTGTAAACCAGGTGTGCCTCTCCATGTATATGTGAGTACATATGCGTCAGGATGATGCCATGTGCACGATTGTGCGCTTGGGTTAACTCATTAGAAGCCGTCCTTTGGCCGCATGGATGTATTTTATATGAACAAAACTAACAAAATATGTAACCCTACTGTTTTTATACTGCATCAGTAACAATAGTCAATTTTTCAATTCCCAGTTGTGAGTGTTTTATGTGTAAAAAGTGTATAAAACAGTGGTCAGACCAGCCATGATGTTTGGACTGGAGACAGTGCCACTGAAGAAAAGACAGGAAGCAGAGCTGGAGGTAGCAGAGTTGAAGATGTTGAGGTTTTCTTTGGGAGTGACCAGGTTGGATAGGATAAGGAATGAGTACATTAGAGGGACAACTCATATTAGAGGCGTTGGAGAGAAAGTCAGATAGGCCAGACTGAGATGGTTTGGACATGTCCTGAGGAGAGAGAGCGACTATATCGGAAAAAGGATGCTGAGCCTTGAACTGCCAGGCAGGAGTCCGAGAGGAAGACCAAAGAGGAGGTTTATGGATGTGGTCAAAGAGGACATGAAGGTAGCTGGTGTGAGGGAAGAAGATGCACAAAACCGGGATAGATGGAAGACATGGATTCGCTGTGGCGACCCCTGAGGGGAAAAGCCGAAAGGAAAAGAAGAAGAAGAAGTTGTGAGTGTTTTATGAGTGTAAATGAAATATTGTTCAATATGGCAAAAGTATTTCATTGCTTTGAACTTTCAACTTTTTATTTACGACTCAGAACTGTGCATAACATTTAAGATCTGATAAGGTAATATATAAAGGGTTCCATTTTCCATTCTGAACATTCCAATTGTAACTTCCTGTCTAAGCGTGTCTCTTCATTGAACAAGCATGGTGTTATCTTCACGCGTGTGTTGTTTTCAGAAGACTGCTCACTCATGACTGGATTGCAGATATTCATGTGCAAACTGAAGATGTTTTACATTTTACACAATTCTGCCTCATAGTGTGCCACAGAGCGTTGAAGCCTCACTGCAGAAATTGTATCAGAATGAATCATCCCCACTGTACTGATTCATGAGACCTTGTCTGGCGTTGGTGTCTCATGTAAAATTTTGATTTCTCACAGGAAGCTAATCACAGTTTCACTTGTCTAATGCTGACATCATTCATAAGCGCAGCTCTTATCATTACAAACCTATACTTCTCTGTTTGGATTTCTTTCAACAATCAGGGCAATAAATATTGGGCATTAGACATAAACATGATGCACTGTGTTTTGTTTCTAGGAATCAAAGATTTCACAACAGAGTTTAAATCATACTTTGGGGGAAAAACACCTTAGTGATTTGTACAAGTTAGGGGAATATCGGGCTCTATTTAACCCCATGCAAGATATCGGCACAAGGCCAGATTTCACAACGAGCATGGGATGTTTGCATGACATTGCATGTAAGCACAGCAAAAACAGCAGCAGCCTTTATCAAAGAAGTAATTTCTACACTTGTGTTTTGTTAATGTTTTGGAATTAGCACTTCATTTTGGTTCCAAGTTCCAGTTTAACACACAGATGACACGAAATAATGTTTCAGTCAAGAAATGGATTGCTGTGATCAAACACTGGGTGACTCGACAACAGTGTACGCCTCGACATGAGATGCCTTGATGCCATCATCTGATTTTCTGGTGAGTGACTCAGTTGTCTGCGACTGAAAAATGCAAACAAGCGGGCAGGGAGCACGTTTGCCTTCGCCCAGCGGATCTGCATATGGAAATAGCGATCTCCTTGTCGAATTGTACGGGCGTTCACGTGTCTGCATTTGTATGAGTAAGCGAGTGAGACACTAATTTAGTCTATGTATGTGCGTGCGTGTGTGTGCGTGCGTGCGTGCGTACGTGCGTGCGTGTGTGTGTGCGTGTGCGTGCGTGTGTGTGTGTGTTGGTTGGTTGGTTTGGAAATCTACAGCTGCTAATTTCATTCCATTTCAACTAAGTCTCCCTTGAGAGGCTGTATTACCTGGTATAAGACTCTGATTCAAACCCTAAAGTGGAATAAGTGCAACCTCCGAAAACTGATTGATTTACGAAACTGTCACGGAGATGAGAGGCAAACATAGAGCACACACAGGCAAAGCGCATCACAAATTTCTATAAAAAGACTTGAAACAAACCAAAATAACAAGCAGGCAACACCCATTCAAACTTGCAGCTTTATCATTAAGATTTAACCATTCCTATGCATAAGCCTTACTGCAATACCTATTCTGTGTGCATCTTTGAGTGACAAAAAAAAATGTAAATACGTACAAACAAATCACCTGCTGCCTCTCCACTACAGTGTACTGTTTATGTTTTTTTGTGATTCCTGTTTTAAAAGTGACACCATAAGGCAGGGGTGGGGAACCTATGGGTCGGGAGCCATATATGGCTCTTTTGATGATTGCATCTGGCTCGCCGATAAAACTAAATATATATTCTCGCTTTTTCACTGTTCATTTCCTGTGTGGGCGGCATTTGGCGGAAAGTGCAATTTTAATTGGATGATACTGACCTAGGTCGGCGTTCATGTTGAAACAGGTAAACACACCTTTTAAATAAGCCCGACGAGTAAGAAAAAATGACGAGTATCGTACACTTCATGTTGGCATGGACCGAAGAATTCGTCTTTGTAGGGAGAAAAGGTATATACAGTAAAGTCTCGTTATATCGATATCGGATATATCGATAGTCCCGGTTATATCGATACTATTTCTATGCACGCACTGAGAAAATTACATGCAAACAGGGTCGGATATATCGATAGTCCCGGTTATATCGATATTTTTTCGGACTCCCTTGAATATCGATATAACGAGACTTTACTGTATTCTAATTTGCAATGAAACAATACCATCGATGAAATAGTCCAATATCAGTGGCACTTTGACAAGACCCGTGCTAACATTATCATGAATATACTTCTGCGAGAGACATCATAAAGCAAGTGTGGAAGTGAATGAGCCATGTGAAAGCTAGCTATCAGTAACTTCGCATATGGAACCGGCAAGTTGACCTTATTCTGATCCTTTGGCTTGATTTTTCACAATCATGAGGACCGGAAAACCATTCATGTTAACGGTAAGTATTATCACAAAGTTATTTAAAATAATACATTGACATTTTGTTGAAAAGTGGCCGCGCATGCGTGCGTGTTTGCGTGTGTGCGCGTGCATGTGCTCGCGTGTGTGGCTCTCACTGAAAAACATTTCTAAATATTTTATTCTTGTGGCTCTTTTCGTAAAAAAGGTTCCCGACCCCTGCCATAAGGGAATTGTCCTGTGCTAGTTAATACCTCTTAACATTCCTATCAAAGGCCACCTGTTAATGATATTGTAGGAAAATACATTCGTCCACTGGGGTTGAAAGTTGACATTTCCAGTACACTAATCAAACGGCTGATTGTGGGAGTGGAAGGAAACAAAGAAAGACGCCAAGTATTGTATAGAAACTGACATGGAAGGTGAAGGGGCATGTAAAGACGACAAAGGAGACAAGACACGACAAGAAGAGCAAAGTGGTATTCGGCTCTCTCATCTTCCCTAAAGGATCAGCTCAGTTTTCATTGCCACTGTGTTTTTGGCTTACTGACATACATAGACCTTCAGAGACATGCCGTGTGGTTGTGCTCAGATGTGAGTTCCCTCAGGTGTCTGTGTCTCACATACTGTAGAGCCTGATTGTGATTTTTTTTCCTCATTGTCTTCTATTCGTTCCCATTCTCCCTGTGGTCGCATCTATGACATGCACTTTTTTTAGCTCTCCATTCCTGTGTCAAGCTCAATATCAACAATCAAAGAATCACCACACATCCAGCAACAAAATTAGCAAGCAACTTGTTATTGCATGATTTTTAATATAAACAGTTTACTGCGGTGCTTTTGTGAGTCCAGTCACTAAAATTGACACTAATAAATTAGTGTATCTTCTTCTTTTCCTTTCGGCTTTTTCTCCTCAGGGGTCGCCACAGCGAATCAATGTCCTCCATCTATCCCGGTTTTGTGCATCCTCTTCTCTCACGCCAGCTACCTTCGTGTCCTCCTTGACCACATCCATAAACCTCCTCTTCGGTCTTCCTCTCGGTCTCCTGCCTGGCAGTTCAAGGCTCACCATCCTTCTCCCGATATAGACACTCTCTCTCCTCTGGACATGTCCAAACCATCAGAGTCTGGCCTCTCTGACTTTCTCTCCAAAGCCTCTAATATGAGTTGTCCCTCTAATGTACTCATTCCTGATCCTATCCAACCCGGTCACTCCCAAAGAAAACCTCAACATCTTCAGCTCTGCTACCTCCAGCTCTGCTTCCTGTCTTTTCTTGAGTGGCACTGTCTCCAGTCCAAACAACATAGCTTGTCTCACCACTGTTGTAAACACTTTTCCTTTCATTCTAGCTGAAACCCCTCTATCACACATCACACCTGACATTTTTCTCCAGCCGCTCCAGCCTGCATGGACACGCTTCTTCACCTCTTTTACACACTCTCCGTTGCTCTGGACAGTTGACCCCAAGTACTTAAAATCCCCCACCTTCTTTATCTCTTCCCCCTGTAGCTTCACTCTTGCACTTGGATCCCTCTCATTCACACATATATATTCCGTCTTGCTGCGACTGATCTTCATTCCTCTCCTTTCCAGGGCATATCTCCACATCTCTAGTTTCTCCGCCACCTGTTCCCTGTTCTCGCTACAGATCACAATGTCATCTGCAAACATCATGGTCCAAGGAGATTCTTGTCTAACATCGTCTGTCAGCCTGTCCATCACCATAGCAAATAAGAAGGGGCTCAGAGCTGACCCCTGGTGGAGTCCCACCTCCTCCTTGAATTCTTCAGTCATACCGACAGCACATCTCACAACTGTCTTACAGTCATGATACATGTCTTGCACCTAGACTTGCTCATGCAATTCCACAGCTCTTCTCTGGGCACCCTGTCATACGCTTTCTTCAGATCTACAAAGACACAATGCAATTCCTCTCTGTACTTCTCTATCAGCATTCTTAAAGCAAACACTGCATCTGTCGTACTCTTTTTTGGCATGAAGCCATTCTGCAGCTCACAAATGTTCACTTCTGCTCTTCTTGTTTGGCCTTTGCCACATTTACTTTAACCGCACGCTGCATCTCCTTGTACTGCTGTCTACTCTCCTCCATACTCTCAGTGTCCCACTTCTTCTTTGCTAACCTCTTTCTCTGTATACACTCCTGCACCTCCCCATTCCACCACCAAGTCTCCTTATCTACCTTTCTTTCACTCAATACACCAAGTACTTTCCGACCTGTGTCTCTGATTAGGTTTGCTGTAGTTTGCCAGTCATCTGGAAGGACCTCTTGCCCACCCAGTGCTTGTCTTACTTCCTTCCTAAATGTCATGCAACACTCTTCCTTTTTCAATTTCCAACATTTTGTCCTCACTTCAGCCTTTGGTTTCTTCATCTTCCTCACTGCCAGCGTCATCCTACACACCACCAACCTATGCTGTCTGGCTACACTCACACAAAATGTAGTCTACCTGTGTACTTCGGCCTCCACTCTTATAGGTCACCCTATGTTCCTGTCTCTTCTGAAAGAAAGTATTCACAATAGCCATTTCCATTGTCTCCAGCAGCTCATGTATTTTGTTTTTCTACTTTCATTCCTTTCATTACTTTGCTGCTGTGAAATGTAAATTTCTCCACTGCGAGACTAATAAAGGCAAATCCAAATCCAAAACATTAACCATTTTTAGTTGCTATTTTATTTTAATAATGAACCATAAACCATTGCTAAAGTGCACTTAACAAATGCAAGCAGGCTGAAACAAGCCCCCCAAGTATCCTGCCTGTAATGTTTTATTGAAAATACACTCCTTTTCCTCCAAAGCTTGGACAGAGAAGCATATTTGCAATTTGAAAGAAGAAATCATTCTGGGGCAGGGGAAAAATAAAGAACACATGCATACCTGCACATTGTTTCAAATAAATAGGTGCTGTAAACGTGCATATCCATGCAGTTGTTCAGGTTTGCACCTATGGCATTTGACATCACGATGTTCCAATTGTTGAAGTGACGCACCCTTCCTTCTATGTACGTGAGAGTATAAAATAGAAAAAGATATCCGAACTTGAATACGATCTCGGCGGATGTGAATTCGCGTACCTTTTGTGTGACTCTGCTTGTCAGTCACCCACGCTCTCAACGGCCTGACCCGCTAGGTTACATTCCGCACTTAATCTATCCTTACCTTCCTTTTGTTCTTGCGATTTTTGACTTGACTGTGTAGTGACTGGGAACAAAGCTGAGCTGTAACAAGACATCTGCCTTTTTTAACAAGCTGATATGAGAAGCATAAGATGTCAACATCTCCCTCGGCTCTCTTTTCACCCTTGGTTTGGTCTGTGTGGCTAAAGGTGCACTACAATTATTCATCTCAAATTCCCCACTTTCATTTTTCCCACTCATTTTAAATTCTTAAGTTTTGTTCTTTGCATGTAACAAGGGTACAAGGAGGAAATTGATAAGATATTAATAATGGAATTGATAATTACCATACAGCATCTGTATCCGTAATTAGTCAGGCAAGATCTTTTTTTCATGTCATGCGGCACAAATTGGTCCAATTGTAATTCTGTTCTTTGTTTATCCTGTCACACACCCAATGAGAAGCAGAAAAGAAACAAGCAACCCTCAAAGACTTTTGGTTTGTGTCACCGCAGTGTTTTTCAAACTGTGTTAAAGTAATTGGAAGCCACCGGTATGTGGGACACGCAAACCGCAATGGGGTTTTGCCCCTTATTGCAGACTTACAGGCAGCTGTTCCGGGTGTAACTGGAAATGGAAATCCTTAATTAGATTTAACATGATCATTACTTGATGTACTTGACTTGACTGGAATGGGATGTGAGACCCTGGCAGATGACCACATGCATGTGGTCATCTGCACAACATTGCATGTGGGCAACAACATGAAAAAGCAAGACACTAATGAGTCACTATTGGTACAAAAAAACAAAGCCTGGTATCCAGTCTTTTTTGTTGTTGTGAGATGGAAAGAGACAGAGAGAGAGAGAGAGAGAGAGAGAGAGAGAGAGAGAGAGAGAGAGAGAGAGAGAGAGAGAGAGAGAGAGAGAGAGAGAGAGAGAGAGAGAGAGAGAGAGAGTCATGTACCAGTATGATTCAATGTCTCTGTTTAAAGGACAACCGAGGTCACTTTTTTGTTTTTTAACTGACATCAGAAAAACGAGAGAGAGAGAGAGAGAGAGAGAGAGAGAGAGAGAGAGAGAGAGAGAGAGAGAGAGAGAGAGAGAGAGAGAGAGAGAGAGAGAGAGAGAGAGAGAGAGAGATACAAAACACAAAGCATGGTCACACTGCTAATACTGTATTTGTTGAGCATATCATAATGATGGAATGGATATTTACAACAATTTAATTAGGAAATCAGTCAAGCTCTTCAGATCTCAAAAGTGACCGGAGGTGTTACCGTATGTCTTGGGATTTTAACACACAATTGACTGAATCACAGCTCTGCTGAATGATATTAAAGTAGACTCAGTCTTAGCTGATGCAATGCAGTCGCGTTCAATATGGAGGGCTATGGAATTTTGGCAACCTTTTTTTCTGTCCAAATTGAAATCTATCGGGATATCTGGTTGCTTGTGGCCCGGGCCGTATAGTTGGACATATGCATTGACTTTCTACCTTAAGCGTTACGTAGAGCTATGTCACGGCCAGTATTGTGGGTAAATTAAACACGTGGCTTTGGTTAAGAAACATTCTAGGTGGCGATTAGGGATTAGAGATGCTGGGGGGTACATAGTCCCATTCCGCATACAGACGGCCTCCGAATTCTAATAAGGTTTTAATATGTACTGTCAGGTTTAGTTGTGTTCACCTTGTTGTATTAAGGGCCAATGAGGTTTTTCATCTGTGCTGTGACTGCCATGGCTAATTTTTTGACAGCTTAAAAATGTCGCTAGGCATTCACGGCAATTACAGCCTGTCTCGTTTGCACTTACAGTTCCCCCACGTCGACTCACAAACGTTCCGGTTTGTCACAGACAGATATCAAGAACAGAGAGTAAACGTAGCTTGTAGATGCCTGTTAAAGCATGAGCAGCAGGACAATGCAGCCACACAAAATCTTGGGAGTTTCCTCACATATTGTATTTATTGTACATGAACTTTCTCCTCCGGTAGAGGATGACAAATCTGTAAACATAATTTTAAAATAAATCCCATTGAAACTGGATCTCTTCCCGAAGTCAATCTCTATTTTGACTGATGACTGATTTGCAATGTAATACTGCATGTATTATTATTTCTATTCTGTTTCTTCATCTTTTATATAATATCGTTAGAATCATAGTAATATATCTCAAAGCTATACCCCATGTAAGTCCACATATTATTGGCGTGAAACAATTGTGGAGTGTATGAAGCAAAGTCAAAGTCAGCTTTATTGTCAAATATGCTAATATGTATGACATACAGCACAGATGAAATTACTGTCCTCTCGGACCCAGCATGCAAGACACTTATAATGACTTAACAACAATAATAAACATGAAAACGCCTATTTGCTGGGAGAGGGGAGCTGCTGCGTGTTCACGCGCCGCCATCTTGGGAAAAAAAAGTGTACATATATGTATTGATATGTATCTGCATTATTTAATGATCTATGGATTGACTGTGTGCAGAAGAGTTTATGTATAATAGTTGCAGATGCTTCGCGGAAATCCAATATTTTTTTTCTTGCAGGGAATGTAGTTTCTTCTTTTCCCGACCAACTTGATGCAACAAACAATTGGAAATTACACCGACCCAGTTACATCATTTGATGTTTCATGGAGGTTCAAGAAATGGTAATATACAAATACCTCTCATAAAATTAGATTGGAAGTAAAGAACACGGTGGAGTACTTGGAGAACAGTGAAACACATGGCATCCTGAGTTTGACCGCATTATCTGGTCAGTCAGGCAGACAGGGAGTGATGTGCTCCCAAGGCCTATTAGATATTAATGTATTTAAGCCATGGAGAAACCACAGGGTAGATAGCCCGGGCACATCTTCTGGGCAATTAAAAGAAATTGATGGATGGACAGACATCCAATTCTTCTGGGCTCCTTATGGCAAGAGGGCTTTCAGATGCACACTTCAATTAAATAAAGACCTCTGTGCATTGGCATGTGACACAAAAGGCCCGGCAACATAAGTGAATGTAATGAATCACACATCACCACACACGTACACACTATGTGTATATTAGCAAGCAAAAACATACTCGCTTTGGATATACCACATCTCGAAGCCAGGCAATCTATCTTTCTCGGCCACAATCACAAAGCACACTCACGTCATCATCCTCGCAAGATGGATGTCGAAATAATCGCATCGTGATTATAGAAATTCTTGCATCACTGGACCATGCAAAAGGACCCTATCAATGAAAGGCGACTCAATTAGACTCAAACCGATCAAGCGGCCAGGAGTTTGTCTATTTTCTGGCACTTTCATCTGGAGGCGTCCTGTTGTGCTCAAAGCTTCTATGATGTAGCATATAATTCTCAGAAGAAAAATAATTTTGTATATCATTGTCAAATAAACAGGAAGTGAGGTATGTCTCACATGTTGAATGGCATATCCCAAATTGCGAAACATCAACATTGTTCACTTCCTTTTTCCCCACGGGATGTCTGGAATGATAAAAGTGATATCCTTTGTGTTGAATTTCTTCCATCTTTGAACTAGTTTTACACTTGGGACGAAGGCTGAGCACAATCATTGATGCTAAGTCTGGCGCATTTGCACTGTTCATTCTTAAAGTGATTTATGTCCACTGTTCCAATGAAGAAAAATAAGAATTGCTGAAAAAACAGCACATTGTTTATTTTGATCATCTCTGGATTGACTGTATCTCACCATCCGATTATTGGCCATGCTAAGATTAATATGTGGGCTATGTTGCAGGCTAATGTATTCTTCACCCCATAATGCTACTACAGCTGACAACTTGGTAGGAAGGGTGATGCCACTCACCTCATTTATCTCGACATGCACCACACAAAGGCGAACAGGCATTGACTGATCGATTTATGGTGCATTGCATTTTTGTGTGCATGGACGAGTCATTCCCAGACATTTTCTTGAAATTGAAAGCACATATTTAACCTTTTTCACAGACCTAAAAGATCCTTTGTTGGACTAACAAACTTCGGTCATAGTATCTACAATTATGCTGGACACACCACAGTGCTGAAACTCCCTCCCTTTTTCCCATGTTAGTTTTAATAACCATTTAAAGGAATTCATTTATGTATTCATAAATGTAGATTTTGTTTGATGTTTTATTGAGTTTAACATGATCCTCTGTAAAATATTCTTAATTAAATGCCCTCCAGATGATAGGATGGCAGGCAAGTTCAAATTCATGCACACAAGGAAATACTTTAGGGGAAAATTATTCACATTACCAAGATGTTTACCTGACCAATTCTAATGTGATTCTTCAAGTGCACATTGAGTTAAAAAATAACTAAGTCCCTGTTTATGCCTAAACTGGCCCATTAGTACAAGAGTTCAACAGGGTAATCCTAAGAAAACAACCCATTCTTCTTTCTCTTCAACGAAGAGGAAAAAAAACGAGTGAAAAATGAGTTTCATTCTATCAGTTCTCTTCTTTGCGTAAAGCACATCTCATATGACATAGCACAATCTTGATGCCTTGGGGGTTTCGATAAGTTAGGCAGCGTCTGCAAGGCTCCAACTTCTTGGTGTAGCTCAGCATTGACCTGATTAGTCGTTGGCCTTGACAACTCACCGAATCAAAGTGGGGAGGTAAAGAATGGCTCCCCAGGGACGCCGGTCATGCAATTTGATTTGGGATTATTAAAAATGGGATTCTCCAATTTTTGCGACACCAAGGCCATAACGGATTGGACAAAGTGACCTCGGTTGGACATTGACATCAGCACTGAAAGCAAGGAAATTGTGGCTGTTTCGGCAGGATGTTCGGATGGTAGATTCAAAGTTGCATTCAATATTGGAATTGAGGTACGCATATGACTTATTGGTGGAGCTCACTCAACACTATATTGAGACTGTTGCTTCTATTCTTGTAGCCAGTTCTTGTTTAACCCTAAACATGGGCAAAATAATTACACTCCTCAATAGCTAGTTTGATAAATATGCTCTGCATCAGAATCCTCACAAGAAACATGAATTGAAAAGTCACTTAATATTCTCCAAATGCAACTAGAAATTGGCATATAGCATTACTGCTTCAAAGCTCTTGCTGATCTGGGAAAGTGTTAATATTTCACAAACACCATGTCCGCCATCTTGTACCAGCAGGTTTTCATCCAATTTTAATTACTGTCGAGTCTAATATGAGCAGCTCTATTCTTAGGTTAATGAATAGGTGAGGAATTAGTTTGAGAGATTTTTATTTTCAAAGTGTTTCCTTTTGTGGAACACTTAGCATTACAGGAACAAATTTCAGAAAGTGTTGTATGCAACATTAAGGTTGCGCCTTTACAGAGAAAAATACATTTCAAAAATAGGTCAACAGCCATTGCTGAGATGGACGGTATAGATTGTCTGAAAGAAGCACGATTAGTAGCAGACTAATTCGGGGCTGCCCAAACGATTTTCACTCCCGGCCGAATCAGAGATTCATAAATAAGTAATTGCAAGGGCAGTGTGGCTGCTTAATTAGCAGAGCATGTGTGTGCATGGGGGGGTTATGAATCTCAAGAGGGGCTTACCCAATATGTTTGCTGACATGGAATATCGGCAGCAATCCTGTCTATCTTCATGGCATTGATTGATAGTAAGTCAAATTGAATCGATAATCATCACCTGCCTCTTAGTACCCAGCCCCCAGGAATTGAGAGAGGCCAAAAGTGGCAATGAAGGTAATGCTGCTGTATCCCCTTCTTGACACCGGATGCTTTAACATTATAATTCCCCACAACTCTCCCCAAACCACACTCCAACCACCCCCACTTGACCCCAGACCCTCCTTTCATCTGGCTAGGGGTTATCTGACTCCTCTGGGTGTGTTTTCCCATTCACATTTACAACTTTGTCCCGTTTGTTTTCATACTTTACCTCTTAGGCATATAAAAAGTAGGGACATGATACCACTCACTCTTTGACACCCGGTGACAATGCATCCCACTGTGGTGCATTCTTTATGCATGACAACTCACTTAGTCAACCTTTGCATGGTTCATGTTGACAGACGTCATATGTGTGAAACGGGGGGGATGCTCAGAGCAGCAAGTTGAGCAACCCAATGGAAGTGATCATATTTGAGGCAATTTGAGTTGTGTGTACTACAGCAGTTGTAATACCTACAGGAAATACCAGCAACAATTTTAATGGAATTGTGAAGATTGAATTTGCTTTTCGCTTGTCACGGTCTCTGCTCGCTGAACCTACAGTAAGAAAAGTACCCTTATCAGGAGTAGGCACGTGTACACAGAGAACAGTGCACACTGTAGCATCTGTCTCAGGTGCCTACTTGGATTTTCATATCAAACAGTCATGAGACGAAAGGGAAAAGACAATAATACTGTAATTAATGCCCACGGTTCTGATGATAAAGTGAGGCAGATATGATGAGTGGTTCAGCAAAGTGCGGTGAGGGGAGAGGAAAACAGAAGAATGACATTTCAATAGAAAAGCTAGAGGCAAGATTGGTAGAAAGAGAAGACAGATAAAATGACTGAAAGGTGAACCAAGTAAAAGGAAGCTTTCTTTATTGGATAATCTATTACCGGTGGCCATCTTTAGGCTCGTCCCTAGTAAGCACATCATGCGTAGGTCAACACCGCCTCACGAATAATCATAATCACATATGAAACAGAATAATGTTTTTCACATATTCCTCAATACATTATTTTTTTAGGAAATCAAAGCATTATGCATTTTAAATAGAAGCTGCAGTAGTGTTACGCTCGCAATCACTGCTTTCAATGAGCGTGTTTACTCTCTTTTTCTCAACCTTTAGTTCAACTTTAATTATTTTCCTCCTTAAACACTCACCGAGAGATCCCCTTTTGAAACGGTCAAACAATATGGAAATTGCATACAACCGACTTCTGGTGTCAGTCTTAAAATAAAGAAAAGACAAAAGAAAAATCAGACAGACTCTCCCAGGTGGTACTTAAGACTCCTAAAACTTTCATTCGCAGATGATGTGAGAGTATATAATCGGAGGGGGAGACACTGGAAGTTAATGATTCAGACAGCTATAACTGTGCAGTGTTGCATCCTTGCCAATGCATAACAGAAAGACCTCATTACACCTTCATTCTAACGTCAGTAGAATGAAATAGATAAATGTGTTTATATACTGTAAGTTTGGTTGACTAATCTTTTTTTTTCTGGAAAAATGAAATCATATTAGACGGTGTTTGTTAATTTGTAGATGAGTTTTACTTTTCGTCAAATAAGTCGAGTGAAGCACAGCGACGGGACGACAACCAAAGTTCACAGAGCGTCTACACCCCTGTCAGGGACGATGGTAATGCACTCACAGAACGAAAGGTGGAAGAGCCCAAGCAACCACAGAGACCTCCCAAGGAGGACAAGATCTAAGGGCACAGACCAAGTGTGAAGTGGCCAAAAGCTATCGAGAAAAGAGAGTGGGAAACCGTCAACAACGATCTGACCAATATCTTGGAGCAACAAGTGGGCACAGCAGAGAAAAAGCTGGAAAATATTGGTGACATCATCTACCACTACAGGGAGGAGGGCTTTGGAGTGTACATCCGGAAAACCGCCAATGCAAGACCACCACCAACCAAATCAAGGAGGCAGCAAGAGATAGACAGACTGGTCAGAGAAAGAAGGGATCTGCGAAAACAGTGGAAGAAGGCCTCTGATGCAGAGAAAGAAGGTCTCATGCTGCTCCAAGGGGACATCAAATGCCGGTTGGCAACCTTACGAAGGGCAGAAAACTTGAGAAAACATCGCAAGAACAAGGAACACACAAGAACACGGTTCTATAAAAACCCCTTCAAGTTTGTCAAAGACCTCTTCGCGAAGGACAAAAGCGGAATCCTTAAAACCTCCAAGCAGGAACTTGAAAAGCATCTGGAAAAGGTCCACCAGGACACAAAAAGGCAGGAAAAACTAGTTATTCCACATGACATCCCCCCTATTGAACCACCAGAATTCAACCTCGAGACTGGCCCTCCAAAATGGAAGGAAGTGGACAATACAATACGGCGTGCAAGATCAGCATCGGCCCCGGGGCCAAATGGAGTTCCATATAAGCTCTACAAGAACGCACCAGATGTTCTGCGTTATCTTTGGAGACTCATGAGGATTGTGTGGCAGAAAGGGATAATACCAAAGGCATGGCGGAGAGCCGGAGGCGTACTAATTCCCAAGGAGAAGGATGCGGCAGACATCAGTCAATTCCGTCCAATTAGCCTTCTCAACGTTGAGGGGAAAATCTTCTTTAATGTTTTAGCACGGAGACTTTCCACCTACCTGGAGAAGAACAAGTATGTCGATACATCTGTACCGAAGGCTGGCATCCCTGGGTTTTCTGGTTGCTTGGAGACACGAGTATGATCTGGCACCAAATCCAAGCGGCAAAGAAAGACAAGAGAGATCTTCATGTCATCTTCCTTGACCTGGCCAATGCCTTTGGCTCAGTTCCCCATAACCTTCTCTGGGAATCCTTCAACTTCTTCCATGTTCCACTACCCATTACTGCCTTGGTAAAAGCCTACTTCGAAGACCTGCAACTCTGCTTCACAACACCTGACTTCGCAACATCATGGCAGCGTGTAAAAGTCAGCATCATGGCAGGTTGTACGATTTCACCCCTGGCCTTCACAATGGCCATGGAGGTCATCATCAGGGCCTCAAGGTGGGTGGTGGGAGGTGAGCGAACAAGGAATGGGATCCACCTCCCACCTATCCGGGCATACATGGATGACATGACCACCTTGACCACTACCGCAGCTTGCACCAGGCGGCTACTTGGAAAACTGCAGGAAAACATTAAATGGGCCCGGATGAAAATCAAGCCGAGCAAGTCACGCAGCATCTCAATCGTCAAGGGACAGCTAAAAAATGTGAAGTTCTGCATTGGTGATGACCCAATACCAACGGTGTCTGAGGAACCGGTCAAAAGCCTGGGCAGGTGGTACAATGCAAGCCTCAGAGACAAAGATCAAGTGCAGCAACTCAAGCAGGACATCACCAATAGTCTGGAAAACATCAACAAGACTGAGCTGCCAGGAAAGCTCAAGCTCTGGTGTCTGCAGTTTGAACTTCTCCCTCGGGTAATGTGGCCACTCACAGTCTATGAGGCCCCACTCTCAACTGTGGAGAAGATGGAGCGAACCATCACTAGATATGTGAAACGCTGGCTTGGTGTTCCACGCTGTTTGTCTAACATCGGCCTTTATGGCAAAGGGGTCCTTGAGCTTCCAATCACAAGCCTCACCGAAGAGTACAAGTGCGCTAAAGTGAGACTTCAGATGACCCTCACAGACTCCAGAGACCGGAAGATTAGTCAAGCTGCACCCCCCCCTATCAACGGGACGGAAATGGACGCCATCCATTGCAGTGCAGCAGGCCACAGCAGCTCTAAGGCACAGCGACCTTGTGGGACACGTTCAGCTCGGAAGAGGGGGGTTTGGCCTTACAAACAAACCTTCTTGGCGTAAGGCTTCAACATCGGAAAGAAGGAAAATGGTGATAGCAGAGGTGCGCCGCCAAGAGGAAGCTGAAAGAACTGCACGGGCTGTCTCTCTTGCCAAGCAGGGACAATGGATGAGGTGGGAAGAGAAGGCTCAACTGGAAGGATCTCTGGGAAATGGAGGCAAGCAATATCAGCTTCATCATCAGAGCTATCAATGACGTGCTCCCATCTACAAAAAACCTCCACCAATGGTATGGCGAAGATCCAACCTGTGACCTCTGTCGAACGCCAGGAACTCTCAAACACATCCTGACCGGTTGTAAGACCAGCCTCACACAAGGCCGCTACACCTGGAGGCACAACCAGGTCCTAAAGAGTTTGGCAGTTGTCCTTGAGAACAAAAGGAATACCATCAACTCCTTGCCAATGCGAGCCACCACGTCCAGCACAGCACCATTGACCTTCATCCGAGAGGGACAGGAAAAGCCCAACCATCCTACTGCTAAACCAGAAGTTGGACAGCTATCCGGGGCCCGCGATTGGGAGATGCGGGTTGACATTGGCCAGCAATTGGTTTTCCCAGCGGAGATAGCAGCCACCACCCTCAGACCAGACTTGGTGCTCTGGTCCTCGTCACTCAAGGCTGTCTACATTGCATAACTCACAGTCCCGTGGGAAAACTCTGTTGAAGAGGCCTATGAGCGCAAGAAGCTGCGCTATACAGAACTCGGAGGCGCAACAGCGGGGATGGAAAACCAAAGTATATCCAATTGAAGTTGGATGCAGAGGGTTTGTGGCTTCCTCCACCATCAGGCTGCTAAAAGACCTGGGTATCCATGGACAGGCTCTGCGGCACAC